>NW_004949152.1:1760928-1779249 GCF_000317375.1 Microtus ochrogaster | reverse complement strand
TCTGTGGCTTTGGAGCCTGTCCTGGAACTATCTCTTGTAGACCAGGCTGGTCTCAAACTCACAGAGATCCGCCTGCCTTGCCTCCGGAGTGCTGGGATTAAAGGCGTGCGCCACCACCGCCCGGCGACTTTGAAGGTTTTAAGATTATTTTTTATTCTATCGTGAATTGTCTATTTATGTTGGGTAGAAAGTAATTTTTCCATAGTGTTATTAGAATATAGCACCAATATCTTTTTATTTTCTATTCATATGGATAAGTCTGGCTTTTTCACTCATTTATTTCACCTTTTTGCTGGTACCACAGTGATTTTTTTTAAAGCTATCATATTTCTGTTTTATAGATCTTTCAACCCAGAAGCATGTGCCCTTTAATTTTGAACATTTTCTTGAATTACTTTGCTAGTCATTTATTTCTTTCTCTCCACTTTTCTCTTTCCTAGAATCCATATGACAGTTGTTGAGGCTTTGGTTTACTTACTTTCAATAGTTTTGAGTAATTTATTCATTACTCTCTGAGACTTTCTTAACTTCGAACTTACCATTTTAGAAAAAAGATTGACATAAATGTCAGAAATACACAGCTTGATGAATTGCTCCTAAGTCAAAATATACTGGTCCATCTACCACCCATGCACATCCTAGCAACACTGTCTTTCTCTGGTCAGCACTTCCTGACTTGAGAAGTCTCGATGAGCTCTCTGCATGTTTGAAATGAATCAGCCCTTAGAGGCATATCTGTGCCTTGACCTTTCTTTGATAGTAGTTTGCTCATAGGTCTCCTCAACTGCTTAATGTGCAAAGTAGTACTAAGGCCGGGAGCTCCAGTACCTGTGCTGTGATCAGCCCTTCCCTTCCTGGCTCTTCTGGAGCGCATGGTTTCTCAACACGCCCCCCCCCCCCCCCCTCCTCAGATATCCTTTGTGTGTCTTTGAACCTAGATAATCTTTGTGTATTGGATGGACAGCTGATGCCTTGAGGTTGTCCAGCTCATCTGGTTCTGGTCTTCTGTGTTACAACAACAGTCTCTTAGAAGAATTCTTAGTCTCTGTGTGCTGCTAAGGTGGTCCAGGGTTTGGAGACTGTATTGTCAGCTGTTGCCTTCCTTTGTTTCCTGTTTTACTTAAGTAACATAATTTTGAAGCTTTAGCCAAGGGCCTCCAAAACAGTTTTTCCTCTACTTTCCCCATGCTCCCCACAAGTCCATGAAATGCAGCCTAATGAGGTTTTTCCTATGTATGTGAATATTTTTGTCTTAAACTTTTTCTCCCCAAATACTTAATCCGAAAGCTGACAAAACTAGGCATCATGTTGAAGGGTTTCAGATTTTTCTGTATTTTACCTGAAATTCCAGAAAACATATACTTAATTTTATAATTTATCTCTACCAAGGGACTTCATTTGTCCTGAATTATTTGTTTGAAGTAAAGGAGAACCTCTTATCTGTTGTGAACTGGGACTGATTAGGCTTCCCCCATCCAGACTTTTCAGAATCCTTCATTTCTTCAGCCCACCCTTTCTTTGCTCACAGACTGAGAAAGGACTCACAGAAGGCTATTTCGGGTTGTAAAACTTGTGGCTTGGCTATCGTATTTCTCACCTCTTCTCTTAGAGTATGGTCCTTCTGTGACGTTGCCTAAAGCTCCGCTGTGCATATTTTTCTATTTGCTATTCCTCTGAGATGCTGTCTGGAAAATGAACACCAGGTCTACACACAGAGGCTTGACCATGGGCGTCATTCTGAAAAACAGAGCCAACTGTTGAAGAAGGCATCAGTGTCTTGTCAGTGCTTCCATGGAAGATTCCAGGGGATGCTGCACCAAACCCTCTGTGACTTTACCCACACTTATAGCTCCAATTCTTAGCATTCCATGTTATTCATGGACATTCAGCCCAGAATCGAGTGTGTGCTTACCCAGCCGAACCATTTTCTTCCTTGGGTGTGTGTGGAGGCAGGGGATGGGGGTTGGGGCGGAGTCGTCCCAACTCTCACCTTTGGTTTTCTTTCCTGTCACATCCCAGACCTCTGCTGTGTCATAGGTCAGGACGAGCTGTCATTAGTCTCCATCTTTAACTTATAGTTTCTTTTGCCTTATGACCTGTGTCATTGGCTGATGGTACCTCTCTATGGTAGAACACTTGCCTAGCATACACAAGGCCAGGTTCAGTTTCAAGGCCTTCTCCTCTCTCCTAAACAGCCTGACTTGAACTAGACAGGACATCTAGGTTGACTGAGTTCAAGACAGTTGTCTAAGATATCACACAGGTAGAAGTATGAAATCTTAGAAGTTGACTGAAGAGCTAAGAAATAGGCCTTATTTCAGTTTGTAATAATGATGGTTGTAGACTTGCATATAAAGGAAATTTCTGGCATACAGTATTAATGTGTATGTTAATTATGAAAGCTTTGTGATGTATTTTGGTTAGTAGTTTAATCTCCACCATCACACTCATGGTTCTGGCTTTGTTTCCTGTATAACAGTATTGTTGCATATAGCTTTAAAATGTAAACAAAACGTTTGTTGTCATTTATATTAAATGGAGTCATTTTTATCCAAAACTACTTAGAGTAAAAACAAAAACAAAACAAAAAAGCAAAACCAAATCAAACTGGTGAATTATCTGCAACTTTTATGGATACTTGAACCTTGACCTTTACATTTCTATTCTTCTGAATTCTGTTGTCTTTTTACCTTTTTAACGTTGTGGTTTACAGGAGCTTGGCATGTATCAAACAAACAGAGACACTTAAAATCCTTCCAACTTCACTGAGGTTTAAAGGCGAGTAGGAACCCATTGCCCCTGCCTATTTCAAATGGCATGGGGCAAGAGTAATCAGTGGCAGTTGCTATGGGCAATTACGAGTTGGTTTCCCTGCAATTGTGAGCAACACTACACATAAGCAATAAAATTTATCACACTTCCAGCTTCTTTCTTCCCTCCATAGCCCAAGGGAGAACCCTCCACCACACATCACCTCAAATGAACTCAGTGAGTTCATTTCAAGGGTGCTGGGTTATGTTTTTGAGGGGCATCAGGAAGCCGTGATTGCTCTTGCTGTCTCTGCTTGTGGTTCAGGGTCTTGTTCCAGATCCAGAAGAGTGCCAGGACAAAAATCAAAGGGAAAGGCAGGCGATCTACAAGCTAAGCAAACTGGGTTACATCCCAGGGAGTGTACACTCGGCGGGGCACACAGCCCCTACATGCCGCGCACATGCATGCTAATGGCTGCTTACCGTGTCTGTTACCAGTAAGGCCACCTGGACAAAGCTTCTTGCAACCTTGGGGTAGCAAATATGTGAGCATGTGCCTTCTCACATCATTATTCTTCTGCCAGAGAGCTGGGGATCAACGGATCAAGCCTTAATCACTTTATGTTGGATGTTGTTAGTTACATTCTCCCATCAGGTGTGAGCTGTATGATGCCATTATGATTTTGTTTAGGCGCGACTTGATCAGTATGTACCACTGACATCTCTGCCAAATCAACATGAGCAATTCATAGAAGAGAGCAAGTGTTTTCTGTAAACGGTCAAATCCTAGCTATTCTGGGGTTGGTATGTATTGTGGTCTTAGTGTTCCCTGGCCGTCTTGCTGTGAGGTGTGGAAACAACCATGGAAGGACTGAGCGTGAGTGGGTTCTAGTTAAACTGTCGTTAGGAAGCAGGTCATGAGGCCGATTTGCAGTCAGGCTCACTGTGTCCTAGCTATAAAGCACGGATCACAGACTTCGCTCTAGGGTCCAGAAAGGCATTACAAACGAGTGAAATACAGTGGCTGCCTGGGAGCTCTAGATAGCAGAAAAGTCATGCCTTGTTTCAGAGGGCTGGCTATGTTTTACTTATAGCTACGTGTAATTGACTTCGGGATGGATGCCCTTATAATTCAAGAATAGTTGAAATTTGGATTTTGATACAAAGGTTTTTTTTTTTGTTTTTGTTTTTGTTTTTAAGTCTTATGTGGGAGGGGCGCTGTTTCACCTACTTGTATGCATGTACTTGCCTGGTGTGCCCAGATCAGGGGAGGCGGTCAAATCCCTAGAACTGAGGTTACAGACAGTGTGAGCTGCTCTGTGGGTACTAGGAATCAAGCCCCTCTGGCAGAGCAGCTCTTGACCCCTGAGCCATCTCTCCAGCCCTTAACTGAGAGTCTAAATCTGTTGCTAACTGATTTTGACTTGTGAAGGCAGTGGAGTGCGGGTGAAGTTGAGCGCCTGCCTTTCAGTTCTTTCGGGTTCACTAGCTCCCCTTTTGCAAATTCCAGTGTTTTCAAGTGTAGCTATGCATTATGCATAAAAAGAAGTGTCTGCAGGACACTTGATAGTAGTGGTTCTGCCAGCTGCTCTCCCGTTGCCTGTGGTGACCATTTCCTATAGATCCTCCAGGAAGGTTCAAAAAGCCACAACTAAAAAGTAGCTGTGCCCCTGATAGTAAAGCCCTTTTTCTTTTAAGTCACTGCCCCTGTTTCAAAAAAGATGTTTAAAAATGGTTTTTGGATTAACCTAGGAAGTAAATGGCTTTGAACTTAGTACATGATGGTATTTATAAAGAAATGAATTAAAAATTCCTGTTAACTAAAAGGTACCCACAAAAATGGACTGCATCTGGGCGTGCTGGTGCCTGTCTGTGAGGGTCCTTTGCTAGCATTCTTCCTTGCAGAGATCAATACTTGACTTTTTGACCTGTTCTTTTTCATTACTCTTAGTACCAAGCAATGTGAATGAATAGTCATGAAGGTAGTTCCTTTCCCTCTGTCCCTCTCTACTTCTTTCTCTTTCCCTTCCTTTCTCTGCTTTGAACTCATACATGGTTTCTCTGCAAGATATTCGGAATGTAGGGAGTCAGTATGGGCATGCGCTGCCTGGGATCTGCGCAGTTTGGGAGTGGTAGGTGGTATGCACATGCCGGAACTGGTGATGGGCACTTCGCTGTCCATCTCTATGACATCCAACTTAGCATCATTTTGTCTTCAGTAATTGCTCAAATGTCCCTGCCAGTCTAAACACTAACTTTCAAGTCCCATTTTTCTGCAGGAATTCTGTTTTGAACTTTAGAGTCCTTGAAGCTTCACTCAACATCTTTAGTGTCTATTCTACTTAGCAGTAATGTTATACTATACTTTCGTTATTTAAAATTCATTTTTAAAACTTGTGTTAGTTATGTATGTGTGTGTTTACCTGTGTGAGTTTATATGCATCACATATGTTGCATGTAGGAGCCTGTGGAGGCCAGAAGATGGCATTGTATCCCTGGAACTGTTGTATTGGGCAGTTGTGAGCCAGTATGTGGGTGCTGGGAACCTAACCTAGGTTATCTAAAAGAGCAGCAAACTCTCCTATTCTCTGAGCCATCTCTCCTTTTGTTCTTTTAAAAACAAACAAGCATAAACAAACAGATGTTTGAGTTTTTTTTTTTTTTTCTGGAACTCACCAAGGCCAGCTGGCCTGGGTCTGAAAAAGCATGGTATTAAACCGGACTTGCTGAACAAAGCGGACAATGAGGACTACTGAGAACTCAAGAACAATGGCAATGGGTTTTTGATCCTACTGCATGTACTGGCTTTGGGGGAGCCTAGGCAGTTTGGATGCTCACCTTATTAAACCTGGATGGAGGTGGGCGGTCCTTGGACTCCCCACAGGTCAGGGAACCCTGATTGCTGATGAGGGAGGGGGACTTGATTGGGGGAGGGGGAGAGAAATGGGAGGCAGTGGCGGGGAGGAGGCAGAAATCCTTAATAAATAAATAAATTAAAAAAATAAATTGATATTTTCTTTCCCTGCCACCTAACACAGGACTGAGTGGTGGGAACCGAAAGCAACTCAGTGCAAGTGCCCATCGTTGGCCTCTGTACCCAGTCACCAGAGCTCTGAAGTCAAAACTTAGACCTTGCCCTTGAGGCCCAGAGTACAGGCCAGCGGTTTAAAGTGTAATGGCTTGAAATTTGAAATGCTGTCTTACCAGTTACCAGTGCCAATCACTAACACTCCAGTAGAAGGAATCCTCTACCAGACTGAGTTCATTATTTCAGTCAGAGATACTGCAAGTGCCTGACACCATTCTAATGATTTAGCAAGTGCTCAATTAATATTTCCTAAGTGAACTTGAAAAGTTTATGTGTAGGGTTATCCCCAGCAAGACTTAGTAAACGAGGGAAAGAGTGTGCACTTTTGGCTGGCGCCCAGACGTGTGGACAACTGAATCCACTGAAAGCCTGAGAAAGCTTGGGAAAGAGTAAAGCATGTTTTCTTGGTAGCAACAATTCCTCGGTCTGCTCTGCTTGCTAGAGGCAAGCAAGTGCCTCATCTAAGAGAGGCTTCCTGACTCAGCTTCAGCTGCAAAACCCTGCAGCTCTTAAGAGGTCCTGCCACGAAACATTTAAATGGTGTTGATGAAAAGCCGACTGAATGCTTGTTTGTTTTCAGCTGTGGCAGGAAAAAAGTTGTGCTGTTTTAAAATGCCGGCTTTCTGGGCTATCCTGCCAGGGCAAACTCTGACTGTTTGAGGCAGGAGGGCCGACTACAGAGAGAGGACTTGTATGTTGTCTGTGGACATAATGCTGCAACTTACTTGCTGGCAGGGACCTTGAAATGCCATAGAGTTGTGGCAGTAAACATGGCTACAGCCAGTACCTCAGCCATGAGGCTGGAAAGCTAAGGACTGGATCTAGCTGGCAAAGCCACGGCTTTAATCCTACTGATATTGCTTGCTAAATTAAGGACTCATGTAGTCAAAAAAGACATATACAATAAAAGAAAGAGTCAAAGTCAAAGAAAATGTTTAAATGGTTTACAGTGTATTAAAAATATATGCATGCTAAACATTAAAGTTCTTAAAGTAAAAAACAAAAAAAAAGGGAAGGAAGAGAGTAGTTGGGTGTGGTAGTACACACCTTTAATCCCAACACTTGGGAGGCAGAGGGAGATTGACCTCTGTGAGTTCAAGATGTTGTAGCACACACCTTTAATCCCTATTACAACAGGCTTCTTTTTGTGTCTCTTCCACTCCATTCATTGTTTTTCCAGAAGTGCCACTGCCTCTTTGTACAAATTCTATATGACGTCGTTCTGTGTTCCTGTTCAGTCAAACTATTTAGTCATGTGATGGTCACATGACATTATATTGTTTGGACGTGTTCTGATTCTTCAAGGAGTAACCTGCTAGTGGATACTGAAGTTATTTCTGGTCTTTAAATTTTAAAGTTGGAGCCGTAGCCAACAGTACTATAAGCTACAGTGCCTGCTCAGTCGTCACTGTCACCCTTGCTGAGTAGGAACAGTAGTGTGCATGCCTAAGAGTAGAATTCTCCAAGCATTCACAGTTTAGCATGTATTGCCAGATTGTCCTACACAGAGAGTATGGGTGACCAGGTGGCCACACCCTTACCAACACTGGATCTTTTATAATGAAGACAGAAGCCTGGTGGTATATGCCTTTAATCTCAGCACTCAGGTGGCAGAGGCAGGCAGATCTCTTGAGTTCAAGGCCAGCCTGGTCTACAGGGTGAGTTCCAGGACAGCCAGGACTGCGCTGAGAAACCCTGCCTCCAAACAAAACAGAGTGAGGAAATAGCAGTCTCTCTGACTTGGCAGGTGTAAAACAGTTCTGCTAAGTCTACTTTGCATTCTTTTATATGACTGGCTGAGAATCTTCCACTGCTCCCTCTGAGCTTTTCTTTGTGTGTGTCAGGGGTGACTTTCATCGTCTTGTTCCCTCTTTATCTTGACTCTCGGTAACGTCTGCCCATTGATCCAGCTGGCGATGTAGAGGAAAGACAAGTGTCCCTCGGCTCTTCTGGTTTGTTTATACCTCCCTTCTCATTACCTGTAGTTGAAATTTCTGGAATTTTGTCTGTCTTTGGTGAACTTTTGTTTGAAACTATTAAGTGAAAAGTTAGAAATAACCAATTAGTGACTTTGACAGTGCGTGCATCCCTTGAGAAGCCTGAAAAAACCGGCCATCTGTTCTGTCAGGCCCAGGATGAGACACTGAGTCACTCCGGTGTCTCCAGGCCTGCACACTAATGCCGTCAGTGGTCTGATAACTTGTAGTTATCAGATCCGCTGTGGCTATATTGCAGGTGCTGATGTTCAGATAAATGTTATTATTCTTGACAATAGCCCCAAATCTTAAGCATTTATTGCTGGTGACATGTAGATGTCAAAGACTAACCATGAAGTGTTTGTATTCAGTGAGAAGATAAAAGTCTGGTAGACTATTTGGGATAGAGAGAGTATAAGAAACAAGAGAGTCGTGGCTAGAGATGGCTCAATGGTTAAGAGCACTGGTTGCTCTTCCAGAGGACCTGGGTTCAATTTCCAGCACCCACATGGGAGCTCACAACTGTCTGTAACTCTTGTTCTAGGGAATCCAGTGCCCTCATGTAGACATTCCTGCAGGCAAAACACCTATGTACCTAAAATAAAAATTAATAAAGTATCAAAAAAGAAATAGTATATTCAGATAGCTTTTGTTAGCCTATCTTTTTATAATTGCTTTATTTTGTTATTATTATTATTAATTTCTTATTGTAACTGATTTATAAAGTAAACTTTATGGATTTATATATGTATGAAAAACATACTTTCTAGGCTCAACACTTGTGCTGGAATAGAAAGGGTTAATGATGCCACTCACCTAAATGTTAATTTTGTTTATTTTTATTACTTTATCTTCATTTTCATTACTTCAAATTTATAGGTGAATTAGGGAAAGCTGACATTTTAATTATGTTTTATTGCACTGTGTGTTTCAGTGTGTGCATTAGGAGGTTGGAGTTGAACCTTGGGTGTCCTCCTTAGGAACATTGTTCACCTCCTTTGAGATAGGGTCTCTCGTTGACCTAGAACACCCCAGTCGGACTTACTGACTAGCACTGGAGTCACAGGACCACGAGTCTCCACTCCCTCAGTCCTGGGATGACAAGCATGCATCACCACACTGGGTGTTTTTATGTGAGTTCTGTGCTTGTAAAACAGAAGCTGAGGGCTGCTCTAACTAGATACCATTGTGTTAGTGGTTCCCATCAGAATAGTGATAGATGTTTGTGTTGCTAAGCCTCTGTATTACTTGCTTTTCTATATGCATAAAGAGATACCACGACCCAGGCAACTTATAAGAGAAAGCATTTAATTTGGGGGCCCACAGTTCCAGAGGGTTAGAGTTCATGACCATCATGGTGGGGAGCACGGCAGCCGGTTGGCAGGCATAGCGCTGGAGCAGTAGCTGAGAGCTCACATCTGATCCACAGTCCACAAACATGAGGCAGAGAGAAAGAGAACGAGAGAGACCACCAGTGACACATCTCCAACAAGTTCACATCTCCTAATTCTTCTCAAACAGTTTCACCAACTGGGGACCAAGCATCAAATACATGAGCCCATGGGGCCATTCTCTTTCAAACCACCACAGCACCCCTCTCTAATTTCTTGAGTTGGGCATAGTTTTACCATTGTCTTTGAGACTGAGGCAGGTCTGTATGATATCATGTTGAGAAAGTAACTTTTAGCCCATTATATTTAGATTTCATGGAAGGATAATGTACTTAGTTGTTTAGTTTTTGTGTCTCTAAAGTGATCTCTCTCTCATATGATGAATTTCAAATCTTAAGCTTTTGGATATTAGCTCTTTTGTAGAGCTACACTTATATTCCTAAAATAAATTTTTCCAGGTCATAGAATGTTCTTTTAATGTGATGTTGGACCTAGGTTCTATTTTCTTATAGTTAGATATTTGACGCTGATTGTTTGATGTCAGGTTGGTTTCTGTACAAGCTTGTTTTCTTTTGTATTTTGATACACATTATTTTAATAGGATGAATCCGGAAATGTCTTTTTCTAAACTCTTAAGCAGTATGGAGGCTTACTAAAATGACCTACATGTTCCTTAAATATATTTAGGAAGGAGGTTTTGAAACTCTGAGCCGGTTGCCCGGAGAGAGGGCCCTTTCATAGTTCCCTGTCCACGTTGTATAGTATTTTTTAGCTTTCCCTTCCCTCTGTATTGTTGTGGCAATTAATATGTTCTTGACATCCCCTTAATTGAGCTTTTCTTATTATTTGCTTTGAACGGAACAAATCTTTTATTTTCCTCTTAATCTCTGGTTATTTCCTCATTATTATATTTAAGGGGATTTTTTTTGGTGGAAAAGGTAAATTCATGCTAAGAATATTCTTAAATTTGTTTTTAGAAATTATAACACAAAAGGATGTACTTTACCTAACATCCATATTTTATTAAGAGATCAGTAATTTCTAAGGTAATGTGCCTTTTCTGACCATTTCCCCTGTCTCCACAGGCTCTGAGGATGAAAGTGAGGATGAGTCCAGCTTCGAGGGCAGAGATCCCGACACTTGGCATGTTGCTTTCAAGATCTCGTGGGATATCGAGACGCCGGGCTTGGCAATACCCCTTCATCAGGGAGACTGCTATTTCATGCTGGGTAATGTCGGAAGACTCTGGCACTGCTGTTCCTCTTGCCTGAGCAGAGAGTCATGGGGGCATGCATGTTTGGGGTCTGTCTTTTAAAATAAACTTTTTGAGTACCTTGTATTCATAGTGAATGTTCTGAGAACATGTCACTAATTAATTTATTCTTTTCATATATATACATATATGTTTGTTTGTTTTGTGTGTGTGTGAGTGAGTTTGCTTGCATGTATGTTTGTGCACTATATGCATATTGGTACCTATAGGCAAGAAGAGATTGAATCCCCCTAAACTGGAATTCCAGACAGCTGTGAGCCACCATAGGTGCTGGGAACTGAACCCGGGTCGTCTGCAAGAGCAACAAGCCAGTTTCCTCTCAGGCTCGGTCACAGGATCTTTCTCTCTGCTTGTGTTTAATTCTTTGAAAAGTATTATTTATGGGCTTACAGTAAATGAAGTTGTGGAGTTTGGGGTGCTTTGGTTTTTGCTGCTTTGTTTTGGAATTTTTGGTGTTATTTATACTCAACTTGTTTTCCACTGCAAAATGTGCAAACATATGCTGTTTCTATGAACGGGCTAGGGAGATGGCTCACCATGCAAGCATGAGGACCTGGACATGATCCACAGAAAGAAGCCCTAGTGTGATGGCGTGCCCTAGTAAATCCAGTACTGGAGAGTAGACAGGAGGATCCCTGGGGCTTGCTGATCAGCCAGCTCAAGGCAGAGAGAGACTCTGTCTGAAAAACAGGCTGGAGGAAGAGTGCCAAGGTTGACCTCTTGCTTCCGTACGTATACACACGCATGTACTGGTGTTCGCAGGTGCACCTCCACAGAACACACGCATGTCTTCTGTGTGTCCCCAGGTTTCTCTTATTCCTGTCTGCTTACAGAGATCTAATGGTCTGTTGGCTTTTTAGCTAGGAAGAACCAGGGTGTGAGATCAGTTTTTGGTTAGGATTATTTTCCTGTTAAGTTTGGTATTTATGGAGTTTCTGCCTTGCCGGTATGGAATAAGGTTCTGGGGAGACACTCGGGAGCAGTAAATCTTGCTCCTTGCTTTCTAGGACTTCATAGTTTGAACTGGCACGTTAGTGTTTTCCAGACTTCAGTGTATTGCATGTCAGTGTCCAGGTCCTTGCCATAGTCACTTGCTAACTCTGCATTTCATGTACTATTTCTCTCAAAAACTTTTTTGCACTAATGAAATAAGCTTAATTTTGAAGATGATTTTATAACACCATTTTACATGGAAAACCAATATTACCTGACCTAACTACAAGTGTTTGGTAAATATGACTGTAGAGAAACTAAAAGACTATTAAGTACACACTACTTTTCTTTGTTGGAGATCATAGTCTGAATTTTATTCTTTGTTTAAATAAGAGACTAACAGTTTATATGAATACTATGCAAATTAAGCACACAGTAAATGTATGCCAATAAAAATGCATAGCAATAAGAAGAAAAAAGGATCTCATTATTACTCCTAATATCAGACATTAGATGTTTATTATTTGATTAGCATAATGGATGCTAAAATGATACCTCCTTAGTGAGATAAGAGTTATTTACATTAGAGAGGGTGAGGGTGGGGCAGACAGACAGACAAACAGGCACACTAATAACTTTAATTGAGGGAGTGTTAACTCTGCAGTAGGCCCGTTTGAGGCTTTTTCCTTGGAGTTTGCACTTGGATTGGAAGTACTCATGTGACTTAGTGCTGTATCCTTTTGCAGCTCAAGCTCAATGTTTGCTTCCCATTGGCATCTTGCTACACGGTATACACATCTGTTGGCTTATGCAATCTGCGACTCTACACAGCCTTCTGAGGGAGAGGGCAGAGGTGCAGACTTGTCCATCACTCCATTCATATGTGCAGAACAGAGACCAGGGCAGGCACAGTCTTCACGAGTGGTGCTTTTCCCACTCCAAGTGTGATCATGTCAGTGGGGTCCCAGGATGCTGAAACTCTGGATGTTGTCAGTGTTAAGGGCCTCTCCCCCTTCATTCCCGTTTGACTT
The DNA here is from genome assembly GCF_000317375.1 of Microtus ochrogaster. Taxonomy (NCBI): domain Eukaryota; kingdom Metazoa; phylum Chordata; class Mammalia; order Rodentia; family Cricetidae; genus Microtus; species Microtus ochrogaster. Next base: position 1,766,807 of record NW_004949152.1, on the reverse strand, counting down.
CCTGATCCATGCTTTTACTCTGAAGTCTCTATCCATATCACTGAGTGCCATTTGTATAAAAAGACTGTAACTTAAGTTTTTTGTGTTCTCTCTAAATTTGGATTTTCTTGGGATACTTTGTCTGTAATTTCTGGTAATAATTTGTATATGTGGAGGAGATAAGAGCCAGAATGGACCCGTTTCAAATAGCTTCCTGTTTATCTGTATATGAAACCAGTGGATTTGCATTGTAAAAGCTTTGCTGTCTTCTGTGCATTTAACAACATCCTCTCTATGATTCTCTCTGATTAAAAATCAGAATATGGAGGTGGGAGAGATAACTCAGGGGTAAAGAATGTGTACCCTTTTGCAGAGAATGATTCAATTCCTAGCGCCCTAATGGGGCTGCTTACAACTGCCTGTAACTCCAGGGCTTCTGACACCCTCTTCTGGTCTCTGTTGGCACCTGCACTCACATGCATATATCTGCACACAGACACACATGCATGCACAGAATTTAAAAAGGAAAAAGCAGCAGATGTTCATCCTAGAGAAGAGAAACTGTGTAGAGTACAAGAGGAAAGATTATAAAAACAAGTTTTGTATCTGACTGATTCCTGCCCAGTCTTTCCCCATACATGCATATCTGGAACGGTAGCAGTACTAATAGCAGCAATTTATTATGAATTAATGACAAGTGAAGTATTCTGTTATTTTGCTTGTAGGCCCGAGAGGCAAATGTTAGCTCTTCTTATAAAGAAGAAGTCTAGTTAGACTGGCGGACCCAGCCGTGAGTCTACCATACAACTATTAAGAGGTAGGCGTTAGAACCTGACATTTGGGTCTATGCAGATTTCAGCCTTTCCACACGGGGCCCTTCTCTTCTCTGGGTAGCCTCCCCGTCCCTGTCGCACGCTCGTTCTTCCCCCTGCTCTGGGTTTGCACTCGGCTTCTCTCCATTAAGCGTCCTTTAAGGGAAGAAAGGATGACAGTATTCTGGGTTTTGTTTTTTTCCATTTAAAATTTTTTCTTTTTAATTTAGTAACTTAATTAGTAGTGAAAACATTTAATTAATTACATTATCAAAACACTTAATTGATTGCATTGTCCTTTTGATGTAGTCATTACAAAGAATGAATGTGTATATATTCAAACGTTTGCCGAGTCTCTAAGTGTTGTGTACTTGTAGGTGATCAACTCAAGAAATTCGTGCTGTTTTTAGAAGCTGATATTCAGGATATAAAAACCTAGTACTGTCTACCTTCTGCCTTCAGACATAGGTGACATTGTTGGTTTCTACTATACTGATTTAGGCATAGCAAGTGTACCCCCCCAAAGTCTGCATTTAGAATGGATTTTAATGAAAATATTGTATTTGATTTTTAAAATGAATTTTCTTCCATCTGCTATTTAAAAAACTCATAATTTGAAAAAATAATAAAAACAACCATTGCATAATTTTGCCTTTTCATATTAGCTTTTAAAGACCCAAATAATAAGGAGCCCCATGGACGGCTCCGAGCCTTCTGATAACTGAGCCTGAACTTCTCAGCACTTACAGAAAGGAAACGGCTTAGCTCAATTTATAATAATGTATGGGTCTGCAGAGGAAGTGCAGCTTGAACCCCTTCGTCTCAAGTGAACACTCCAGGGGTGTCTGATGGGGAGCGTGTCGGGTGCCGCGGGTGTGAGCGAAAGCCCTGTTGGCAGTGCCTGAGGACACCCTTCACGGGGTTGTCACGGTTTTACTTTTAAATTGGAATCTTTGCCCTAATCTCAGAGTTAGACAAGACCAGATTTGCAAACAGATTTACAATTTTCACTAATTTTTCCAACCAGGACTTCAAAACACACTTAGAGGAGGAAAAAAAAAAGAAAGAAAGAAAAACGAAAAAAAAAAACATTCACTCTGGTGTTTCTCAGAGTCAAATGATTTACTTTGCCACAGCTGTTTTCCATAGACTGCTTGTAGCCAGGGAGTTAGGGACTTGGGAGTGTTTGGAGACAAACTGGGTTTGTGTTTTCGTGAAGCAGATTATACAGTTCAAGGGACAGCGACTAAATTCTGTTCATTAACCAGGAGCTGGGTGTGGAGGTGGGATGTTTGGGGACAAAGGTGAGTAAACACTGGGCTAACCTCTGCTGGTCCCCCTTAATGTATCACTGTGATGTCTTGAATGTCACTGTTCATGGCTGATCCCTCTGGTCTCTTTACTTTGATTACTCCAGTCCAGCGGAGTCTCCCTTTGCATGTCTGTTGTTAGTATTCTAACCAGCTACCTCAGAGCCTTCGTCGTCCCATTCAGAAACGGAATCCTCGGCTGAAGCAGAAAGAGACCGTAGAGAAGTTGAAATGCCTGGCTCTGTTGCTTTCACTCACCGTGTGTAGAGGGCAGTAAGGCAAGACTGTAGGTAGGACTTCCTGCCAGCTGAGCAGGATCAGGCTGGCTGCACTATGCATGGCCCCCGCAGTGTCGGCACATCTTTGAGTCTTGACCCTCGATGTAAAATAAGAACCTCCCTATCTATGCCTTATTCCTCACTGCACTTGTTAGGAGTCGGGGGTGGTATGGGAGGCCTGTGCCTTTCGGGCTTCACTTAGGATGGGACTTAGTGTCGAGGCTGGGACCTGAGCCATGGCACACTGGAGAACCAATGAGGCGAGGCGGTGATGGAAGAGCGCTGAATGTGGGCGCTTGCTTCTCCTGCCTCAGGCCTTGGGTTCTGCGGGCTTCGCAGCTCGTTGCTTTACAAGAATATCTCCATAACCTCACAGAGTAAGTAGAAGAGTGGGAAATCTCACCAGTTGGCTTTGGAGGGGACACAGGTTAGCATCTGGCCACTGCTGAATGGAACTCAGCGAACCAGCATTACTTGGTTGGGGCCTACCCTCACTCATGGAACCTGGTCGTTCTTTTTAGATTTATTTCCCCATCTATGAAATACTTGTGGCTTAGCAGCAGCAAGGCCAGAACGCCGTGAGCATTTGATGTGGTGTAGCCTGAAGTGTGATGCCTGCTTCTGTTTTTCAAGGCAACATGGCACTCTAGGTGGAGCTGTCGCCCTGTGGGCAGGAAGAACAGAGGTCACTAGGACTTAGCCTGACTCGGGGCTCTCTTGGGACTTAACTTGGAGACTGTAGTATCTTTGTAAATCCTTCAGGTGTTTCTCAGCCCTGCCTAGATTTAGACATTTTATTCAAAGAAAAGGCTTCTGACCCCATTCCCTTCCTCCCCCAGCCTCTAAGTGACCAGCTGAAGTAAAAAGTACACGTAATTTATGGCTTAATCATAAATTCAAAATAATTATACTTTATTACCTCTCACGGGCCTTGAGATGTAGGTGCTATGTTCTGTTTTCTGCCGAGGCAAGGGAATAAGGGAAACAGTAATAAATTATAACTCGAGGCCGCAGCCCGCAAGCTTGAGGAGCTGCCATTTCAGTGGAAAGTGCCTGCACAGCCAAGTGAGCACCCGTCATGTCTGTTTTCACTCCGAAGGGTGGAAACATGACAGGATGGTTCCAGCTGCTTGTCTAATACGGGCTTGTGGTGGTGCACTTAACTCAGGAACAGCAGACTGTGCCGTGGCGGATGGCCTGTGCGCCCGGGTGAGGATGTCTCCTGAAACTTTCACTCCAACACACCTGGCCAGAGGCTGGCATTTTCACACTTAGGCTTTGTGACTGGCTTCCTGTCTCCTGCTTTCTGGTAGAACAGGGAGAGAGTCCCGATGTGAGGACAAAAATCCAGGCAGGCTCTTCAGTCTCCGAACTGTTCGTGCGTCTCTGAACTGATCGTACCCGTGTTCACTTGCGCATCGCTTCCGTTTTGAAGTTTACCTCATGTGCATGTGAGGGGTGTCGAGTGAGGGCCCGGTACTGTGCTGGATGCTCGGATGTGTTGCGTTTACTCTCTGTTACAGGATCAGCAGGGAATAGTTTTACTCTGGTTACCCCATCCAGAGGAAGACTGATGGGGACTGACTGCTGATGGCGTACACGGTTCCTGTTCTAAAAACGTGTGTGCGAGTGTGGGATATGTATGTGTATGTAGGGTTGTGCATGTGTAATCAGGTGAGCAGGCATAGAGGCAGAGGAGGACGTCACTCTGCCTTTTTCTCTGGAGTTAGGGTCTCTTCCTGAACCGGGTGGCCAGCAAGGCCTCACCCTCCTCCTATTTCTACCCCTCCCCCAGTGCAGGGGTTTCTGGAATACATTGTCACAGCAGACTTTACACATTTCTGCACTCGGATTTGAACTCAGATCCTCATACTTAGTCATAATGTTCTTGTCCACTGAGCCATCTCCCCAGGCCCAAGACTCCTCTTGAAAGGAAAAATGCTCTCTAGACGTAGTCTGTGATTGTCATCCAGTGTACGGATGTGCTGAAGCACAGTCAGTTGTAACTGTTAAGTGGGAGAGTTGTATGCCGTGTAAGCTCCATCTCAGTAAAGATTTTAAACAGAAATGAGCTTTAGCGACTTTTTTTTTCAAGGCAACCTGCCCAGTGAATTGTGTATTTAAATTCAAACCAACGTGTCTGAAGCCCAGGGTCTTCATGCTTTGTCTACGAATTATGTAGTCATGGGAGCTTGTGTTCCTCTTTTCTGGACTTCTGTAAAGATGATTGTGCTTAGATTCCCAAGAGCCGAGCAAGGGCTGGTTTAGCTTTATCTTTTCTATAATACTTGACAGAGGGAGTTAGACATGGTAAGTGCTTAATAAGCAATTATTAAATACGTGAATGAGCGAAACAAAGCTGGGCTTTGTGCGTACTTCATGGAGTATGCCTTGGCTGTGGAGCAGAAACCCTCGAAAGCCCTGCGCTGGGACAGATTTTGAATTTCTCCCCAAACAAATGTCCCTTTAACTAATCCCTGGAGATCTCTAGAGACAGATTTAGACTTTCGTGGGAGCCTCTCTCTGTGCATAGTGACCCGTCTTTTATCTCCATATGTTAGTTTCAGTACGTATGAGATATCATAGAATTGCACAACACAGTATGCTAATCAGTCTGTGCATTCTTTTTCTGAATCTCAAGAAAACCCCAGGAGGTAAAAAGTGTTCTTCCCTTCCTGGCTCGGATCCTATGGCTTCCTCCCATTTCATCCAGGCAGAGCCATGCTGAGTCGGGTTAGTCCTGGTCTTGCCTGGGGCAGGGAGAATCCCTACCCAGCTTTGGCTAGCAGCATTTTGTTTTCACTTCAGAGACTCCCCCGCTTCAGCTCCCAGATGCTGGGATTGCAGGTGTGAGTCATTAGATAAAATGGACTTCTGTGTAATGTAGCTCCAGAAAAATGAGATGTGAAAAGAATTTCCCAGGTGTCCTATTTGTTCCTAATATATATAAACTACTAAATTTATAAATACAACCTGCTCAGTTCACATAATGTTATTTATTTGTATATGATTTCAGGTTGTATATATGTTTGGTATTGGATAAACAATTGGGGTCCTCTTTTCTGAAGAAAACTATTTCTCACTTCTCAGTATTCCTTCTTTGCCTGTAGTTCTTTGTCTAGGGTTGGAGCACCATGTGGTTTCCCTTCCTAAGTTGGCTTGTCTATTGTTGCCATCCTTATTCTGCTCTTGTTTAGGCAGCCACGTTGATGAGATTTCATGTGTGTGGTTTCCCTGACATCTCTAGGAGAGTCAATCCCATAGTGTAGTAATAGGGGAGCGGCGGGGCTGCGTCCCCAGCACCCCACTGCCCGCAAGGCTAGCTTTACCCGAAATAATTACACGGACACTGTATTCTTTTAATCACTGCTTGGCCCATTCTCTTCTAAGCTAACTCTCGCACCTGGACTAGCCCATTTCTAATCATCTGTGTGTAGCACCCCAAGGTGCGCTTACCGGGAAGATTCTAGCCTACGTCCATCCTGGGTCGGAGCTTCATC
>NW_004949152.1:1759916-1760828 GCF_000317375.1 Microtus ochrogaster | reverse complement strand
GGGTGGGGGAAGCATGGAACTGAGGGGACAGACTCTGCAGGGGTGGGGGAAGCATGGAACTGAGGGGGACAGACTCTGCAGGGGTGGGGAAGCATATAACTGAGGGGGACAGACTCTGCAGGTGTGGGGAAGCATGGAACTGAGGGGGACAGACTCTGCAGGGGTGGGGAAGCATGTGAATATCTGATTTGCTTTAGACATGACAGCAGACCCATTCCATCCTCCATCACCATAGCATACATCCTGGTCTTCTGGCTCATGCAGTCTTTCTGTCCTCTCTTCTGAGATGTTCCCCGAGCCTTAGTTGCAGGAATTGTGCTGTAGATGGGTCAGTTGGGGCTGGGCTCCACACCATCACCTGTTCTCTGCTAATTGATTGGTTGGTTTTCTGATAGTCTCCATTTGTTGCAAAGAGTATTTTCCTTGATGAGGGTTAAGAGTTACTCTTACCTATGGGTATAAATATTTAGAATATAGTTAGGAATTATGCTGGTTTAGTCAAGTGGCATTTGTAGGTTCTCCTCCCAATCCATGACCTCCCTCGCCTGGGTGGTTGACTGGACTTCTAGTACTAGGCATGATTTTCCTCTTATTGAGTGGGCAGCAAGTCTAATTAGAGAGTTGTTGGTTACTGCCAAGATATGCCTCCCACTCCTGCGCTCTTGGGCTTATTGTGCCATGCTGGTCATTGCTGCACTTCATAGGCGTCATTGCTGGGTAGAACTATTGGTTTTATAAAATCACCTTTTTCAAAGGTTTCGGCTCATGACTAAGTTATTAATTGAATGTAACTGTCCTGATTCAGTCTTCCCGTGTGGCATGTTTCCCATTGGACTGTAACTTTTAGTACAGAAGTATTAGCCTTTCTTCTAGAGAGCCACTTTTGGGGAAGTGGTAATATATATTTATATT
>NW_004949152.1:1758017-1759816 GCF_000317375.1 Microtus ochrogaster | reverse complement strand
TCTCTCTCTCTCTCTCTCTCTCTCTCTCTCTCTCTCTCTGTGTGTGTGTGTGTGTGTTGTGTATATGAGTATGTGTTCTATGTGAACTACATAGCACCTAGAGCAGCTATTCTTGACCTGTGATTGCCACCCCCTTGGGGGCTCAAAAGACCCTTTCCCAGGGGCTGCCTAAGACCATCAGAAACATTGTAGTTCATATCAGTAGCAAAATTATAGCTGTGAAGTACCAAGGAAAATAATTTTATGGTTGGATGTTGGCATAACATGAGAAATTGTATTAAAGCATGAGGAAGGTTGAGAACCTCTGCCGTAGAGGCTTGTTCCAAACAGAAACTTAGTACATATTTAGAGAGAATGCCCTTTTTCTTCCTCAGGCATTATTCAGATATATCTTAAAACTCCTTTATCATCTTCCTTGAATGTAAGATTAATTTTATACCAATTACTCAGGATACGATATTACTATATAAATATAATTATATTTTTCATAATAATATAAGCATTACTACTAGTTTACATATTTTTCAACTGCTGGTGAAAAGCTGGGTGTAAGACCTGAGTTAGCAGACCAGAGAGTGTGTGGAGGCACAGAATGAGAGGTGCCTAGGGCAGCTTCCGCTGCAGTCGCTAGCGGGATCGCCTCACATGGTACTTGAGTAGTAGGTAGGAGTGATGGCCCAGTCTAAACAAGGCAAAAGAAGAGCTAACTTCACTCAGCTTTTCTATCAGTACAGCTCTGTCTCTCCACATCCTCCAGCTTCTCCAGCCCCTCCCGCACTGCCTCGGGAAGGCTTGCAGCTTGGAAGAGGAAAGTGGGAAGGTGGCTTTTGCCAAAGTGGAATTAAAGATCTTCATGCATATTTAGAAAGCAGACATGGATTATTAACCTCAAGATTCTATTTTCCTTAAAATCCAACAGCAAAGTAAACCTTCTACAAGTTAATTTAAAACAAAAGGACAGAGGTGAGCTTCTCCTGCTTCTGTCTTGTTGGTCGTTGTTGTGTGGCTAGGGTTGGAACCCAGGGCCTTGCAGTGCTAGGCAGGTTCCCTGCTGCTGAGGCGCACACCTAGCTTTGTGGGTGTTTTTGTAGAGAAGCTTTTAGTCTTAGCCTTCACTGGATAGTCTTTACCGTTCCTTTTGTCTGTTTGTTTTGTTAATGAATTCCTCTCCATTGAACATTTCCATTTGTATCTTTAAAACATGATGTATTTGAATTTCAGAGAAAAGAAAAATATTATTGGAAAATGAGTAACATATGAGCCATACTCACTGTAGAGAATTTACAATCTATATGAATACATAAACTAGTAATAACATTTACAACAAATTCATTTCAGTTCTCCTTGCGTATTCCCTACATTTGATAACATTTGTTTATTTTTTAGGAATTGAATATATTACTCCAATGTTTGTATCTCATTTAGTTCCCAGTATTTTTCTTATTAAATACTCTTTGATAATACATTTTTTTAAGTATAAAAGTAATCTTTTACTTTCAAGCAATATGGTGAAATAGGAGTTTTCAACACCATGCCCTCGTTGAAATGCCATTTAAACAATTATCTACGCACAAGAATGCCTTCAGAGTAACTAAGTAATCTAGAGGGGAGATTACAGCCTGCAGCTGGAGCACCGAAAAACCACAAGGGAGAAAGCAAGAAGGACTGTTCAGTCTTCTGTCGCCTCTTCTTCACTGACTGAGGGGACAGACTCTGCAGGGGTGGGGGAAGCATGGAACTGAGGGGACAGACTCTGCAGGGGTGGGGGAAGCATGGAACTGAGGGGGACAGACTCTGCA
>NW_004949152.1:1754795-1757882 GCF_000317375.1 Microtus ochrogaster | reverse complement strand
GGGGAAGCATGGAACTGAGGGGGACAGACTCTGCAGGGGTGGGGGAAGCATGGAACTGAGGGGGACAGACTCTGCAGGGGTGGGGAGTGAAGTGAATATCTGATTTGCTTTAGACATGACAGCAGACCCATTCCAAAAAACTCTGGCCTGAAGGGCAAGTCTACCCAAGCCAGGCCTACCTCTACTGGCCCAGGCTCCAGTGTGGCCTCTAGAGACACAGAATCTATGTTTGTCTTTGTGATCTTAGACTCTGGGTCAGGTTCCATGTTGGCTGTCTTTGCACACTTGTACTACATCCACATTTGACTCAGGGGCCTTAGCTAGGCAGCTGGACTCCAGGCCTGAGATTGCATCCATAGAGTGGTGCTTGTGAACCAGGTCTGGCCTGCTTGTATCAGTCCAGTCCATATCAGTTTATAGTTCCAATAAACCAAGATCGCAGGCCCATATGAACCCACAGTCTGGGCTTACCTCTGAGGAGCCAGATATCTGTTGACTCAAGCTGCAGGCCAACTTACTTAGAAACTAATGGTTTCTTAGCACACACACACACAAAGCAAAGCTTGAAGAATGATATATTCAAACTTTTGCAAGAGAAAACCTTCCAACAAATAGTTGCATGGCTGTCCTTCAGAAATAACAGGAAGGAGAATTCTTATCTGCATAATACACCATCTAGGCATCCATTACCATTCAGTGTGTCTATAACAATTGCTAAAGAGCAATGCCACTTTTGGGTATATATCCAATGGATGCTCAATCGTACCACAAGGACATGTGCTCAGCTATGTTCATAGCAGCTTTGTTTGTCATAGCCAGAACCTGGAAACAACCTAAATGCCCCTTGACCGAAGAATGGTTAAGGAAAATGTGCATTTACACAATGGAATACTACACAGCAGAGGAAAATAATGACATCTTGAAATTTGCAGGCAAATGGATGGAGCTAGAACACATCATATTGGGTGAGATAACCAGATCCAGAAAGACAATTATCATATGTATGCACTCATAAGTAGTTTTTAAACATAAAGCAAAGAAAACCAGCCTACAAATCCCAATCCCAGAGAACCTAGACAACAATGAGAACCCTAAGAGAGACATACATGGATCTTATCTACATGGGAAGTAGAAGAAGACAAGATCTCCTGAGTAAATTGAGAGCATGGGGATGATGGGAGAAGATTGAAGGGGAGGGGAGCAGATAAAAATGTAGAGTTCAATAAAGTCAATAAAAAAACTAAATATATACACATAAAAAAGCATTGCTAAAGAGACATCTTCATGTCAAAATGAAAGGCTATTGACTGAGAAAATAAAAAGAAAATATGAAACTTACTAAAAAGGTAAGACTATAATTCAAAATTTTATAAAAGTTCAAAGTTAAAACCCAGGATAGCCATAGTAAGGGTCACACTATATATGAAGGGTCTAAACTAACGTTAACCACAAAGTGTGGGTGGACAGACTAAGGCACAGTGTTCTTGTGGTGTTGTCATTAGCTTAGCTAAAAGACTGTTCTTGCTGTAAGTTACTAGGCCTTGTGGTAACTAAGAAAAATGTAGTGGATACACAGGCTAAAGACAAAGGAATCAAAGTGTGCCACTGTAGAATAGTCACCATTTCGTAGAGGAGGCCAAAAAAGAGGAAGAAAGCAAAGGTGCTAACAGAAAGCAATGAAAAATGGTAATAAATATGTAGATTTGGTTCTTTGTGTCTAGTTATAGAGTTGCTGCATGGCTTTTCTTAAAAAAAAAAAACAAAACAAAACAAAAAAAACCCAACTGCAGTTGTTCCCCCTTAGACACATGCTCCAAGAGTAAGATGCCTGAAATTAGGGGTGTGCGAAACCCGATATATCCTGTTTTTTCCCATAATGTATGAATTTATGATAGTTAATTTCTAAGTTGGGTATAGGAGATTAATAGTAATAACCATAATGGAATAACTATAATTATGCTGTAGCTGAAGTTTTGATTAATAGCAGTGAATAATAGAATGACTATAATTTCTATAATAAAGCTCTGTGTATATGGATTTCTCCCAGAGATCTCAGAGCATGTTCACCTTTCCTTGGGCTGAGGTGGTAGTAAAACTGCCTTCACTGCAAATGATGTTAGATATGAGCAACTCTAAAAAGAAGATATAAAAAAACAAAAGCAAATTAAAACAAAAACCCTGTTAGGACTTACAAATGCAATAAAGTTGCGTGATATGAGATAAACATAAAGCATCAGTTGTTGTTATATACACAGCAGTCTTCAGAAAACAAAGTAGATAGCCCAATTACAATAATGTCAAAAGAAGTTATGTAAGGATAAGTTTGACCAAGAAGTGAAAGTTCTGTACACAAAAACTATGAAACACTCTTGAAAGAAATCGAAGCCACAGATAAATAAATGGGTAGCCCATGTTCATGGATTAGACGAAAACAGTTTTGTTACTATGTCTATATTACCACCAAATGAGTTAGAATTTTCTGAAATTCCTATCAGAATTTCAGTAACCACTTCTTTTTGCAGGAATAGAAGGTAAAATCTATATGTAGCCACTAAAGACCTCGAGTAGCCAAAGAAGTCTTAACTAAGAACAGTTAAGATGGAGTTCTCATGGCTGTCTCAATTTATACTGCAAGTCACTGTGAGCAAGACAACATGGCTGTGGCTTTTGTGTTAGTTACTTTTTTCATTGCTGTGGCAGAATATGGCAAGATGAACTTAAGGAAGGCTTGTTAAAGCTCACAGTTTGAGGGTACAATCCATCATGGTGACGGAGGCGTGGCTACACACCTGTGAGGTTGTAAGTCGATTGCATCTGCAGTCAGACAGCAGACAAGCTGGTGCCCAGCTTGCTTTTCCCCTTTCTTTGCCCAGAGCCCCCACCCATGGGATGTTGGTGTTTAGCTCAGGGTGGGTCTTCCTACTCAGTTAAACCTTTCTGTCAAACACCTCATAGACCCACTCCAATGTGTGTTTTCCCAGGCAATTTAAATCTGGTGAAATTGGCCGGGCGATGGTGGCGCACGCCTTTAATCCCAGCACTCGGGAGGCAGAGGCAGGCGGATCTCTGTGAGTTCGAGACCAGCCT
>NW_004949152.1:1723972-1754695 GCF_000317375.1 Microtus ochrogaster | reverse complement strand
CCAAAGCCACAGAGAAACCCTGTCTCGAAAAACCAAAAAAAAAATTAAAAAAAAAAAATTAAAAAAAAAATCTGGTGAAATTGATGATGATGTTTGTCATACAACATTTGTAATTTTTTGTTTGTTTGTTTATTGTTTGAGACAGGGTCCTGCCATGTAGGCTTTGCTGGCCCGGAACTCCATATGTAGACCAGGCTGGCCTCAAACTCAGAGATCCACCTGCCTCTGCCTCTTGAGTTCTGAGATTAAGTTGGGCACCACCATACCTGGTCACACTGTTTTATATATAATTTTTTTCTGAATGTATTAACATGCTTGGTTAAGCACAAACTCAGGTCTTTTCACAGCTTTGGAAACAGGTATATTATTTCTTTCTTGCTATCTTTCTTTCTCGAGTTTCAGTGATAGATACTTCAGTGTCTTGTCTCTCCTATGGCTGTCTTTTCATTTCCTTCTGAGTTCCAGAGCTATTTCTTCTCAGCTCACTCATCTACTTCAGTAGTTAATTTTTTCCCCCAGCAAGTCATTTGCCATTCATGCCAGGTGTCTAGTTAAAAACAAAACTAACTCCAGCAGTCTTCTCTGATCTCGTATGATTCTGTTTCCGCGTCGGCTTTGGCCTTCTAACTGCTGCAGCACCGAGACTCAGTAGACACTAAATTTGTTTTCTAAAAAAGTTGAGAATTTTCCAGCGTGCTTTTTCTCAGTTTGAGCCCCCTTACAGAGAGAGACTCTGCCAGTCAAAGTGGTTCCGTTTCTTTGGGCTGTAATATTTTTGCCTGCATCAGTGACTTCTTCTTGCCTGTTTATCTTTATAAAAGGAGGGCTACTCCCACAGCCAAGATGGCAGCTCGGCAAAGTGGAGCATGGGTCATAACTTGTATGTGTCTTCATGTGACAGCGATGCCTGTGCATGAGTAGATGTGACTCATGGTAGCACTGCTTTTTGTTCCAAGTCCTCGCTTCAGACCTGCCTGTCTCTCTTCTCAGAGCACAGTTGGTAGCAGCAGCATGGTAGTGTCCAGTGATGTCCCTCAGTGACAAGAGCCCTGGCCTCTGAGCTCCACAGGCTTCTCCAGGTTCTGTGGCAGAGGGTCAGCACTCCTCTCGGGATCCAGCTGCATATTTATTAAGCAGGCTGCCCTTTGAGAGATAGCCACATGTCTACTTCCTTTCCCTTCTTTAATCTAACTCTACCCATGCCGTTTCTAGCACAGACACTGGCTTCTGGAGGACTGAGCCCGTTTCTCTGGGCACAAGGAAACCAGTGTCTTTGTCTAGTCTGACATCTTGCCGGAAGTTTCCCTTCCCCCTCTTATCAGCTATTCAGTTCTGAAAATGCTCTCACTCAAGGGTGTCCCAACATCTAGGGGGAAAAAATCAGGTCATAAATATTAAGATTGAGAGATGAGAATGGACAGGTGAGCGAGAATGAAGAGCTTCAGTGGCTGTGGGAGCCCAAGGAGATTGGATTTCACTCTGCAGCCTATTTTCTTCAGGAGTGCCGTGAGCCAAGCTCCTGATTGTTACTCTAAGAAATTTGGGTGAAGTCATTTCCCGTGACTCACTGAATGACAAAACCAAGGACGTCAGGATCTAGGCAGATTTAGGGTGTCCACCTGTCTTGGTTTATCCATGAGTGAAGGGGTCTCAGGTTGTGGGGCTATTCATGCTAAAACACAGATTGGTTGCCATGACACTTCTGCATCTGTGGCTTTTATATGTGAGATGAGATTTCATGCTCCAGTGAATGCTCAGGGCACTCTTCACCCACGGCCACAGTGCTGTTTAGATTGCTCTTTTGTTTACTGATCTGTAAGCCCTGATTCTAGCCGTAGTTACAGGTAGTCTCTTAGCTATGTTCAAGGATGCTGCCAATAAAGCCATGGGCTTTCAATGTTTTCTTTCTAAAATTTATTAAGAATAGACGCAGGAAGTGGGAATGAATGTCTCAGTATATCTTTTGAGATGTTCAATCCATAAACCGAACCACCTTTAGAGACTTGGAGTTTTAGACAAATTAGTTCTAAAATGAAAATTCAAGGCCCCTACCCCCGAAAAAGTCACAAAGGATTAGAGGCATTTGGAAGCCTATTCAAAAGAATCATCTGATTAGAGATTTGCCAAGATATAAATAAAGGTTCACACACCAAATAATTCCTCCGTAGGGTGTTTGCCAATTAGCTCTAGTCGTGTAGGTTCATTGCCATTCAGTTAATAAAAGCACTTAACAAATACAGACGACATTTCCTTAGTGATGTCTGTGGTCCTGATGTTGATAGTGCAGTATAACAAGGCCGTTCATTTACATGGCATCTGTGTGCATTTCCTAGACCTGCTACATTTCTTTCTAGAAGTCTGGCCCATGGATCCCCTCTGACTCCTGCCTTTCATTTCTCTGCTTGATTCTGAAACTCTTTTAGGCAAATGATGAGGATGGCACACTCCAGAGGGCCTCTACAGATGCCTTAAGTGTGTCCTTAGTCCTCAGAGATGGCATCCTTGAGGAGAGGATGTCCATTTGGTTCTCCTTGTCAGACTGGGCACCAAGTCTGCACAATCGGATTGGCTTTGGTCTTCGGTATTGCTGTGTTTGTCTGTACATACATGCACATGCCACAGATGTTTCATTCAGACATACCAACCAGTGTTTTCTATTGTCGTCTGTATCATGTTCTAATGTTTTGGGATTTACTCACCTCCGGTCAGTTTTTCCTTGAAGCCCTAAGAGAACTGATCTTAATCCTGTTGTTTCTCCCTCTTAACTCACTTATGCACTGATGGTTCTATAGCATTCCATAGCTTTCCCTGAAGCCTTCTGAATCCAGTCATTCTTCGCCATCTCTCCCTGCCACACGGGTCTCTGTCAACTTGTGCCCTACTACAGGCCTCCTCACTAGTTCTCTGGTGTCAGCTCTTGCTTTCTTTCAGGCTTCTACTAGGCAGGCTAACTTATAATGTTGATGTTTATTTATCTCAAACTTCTGGAAATCCACGATGAGATCACATATGGTAATGGTCCTGCTGATGGAGTCCTGAGCTCACACCAAGTAATACATGGTAAGAGACAGAGCGCCTCTGCCCCTTCGTGTGCGTGTGTGCATGTGTGTGCGCACGCACACTCCTGCCTTGTTTTTCTTACTTTTCCTATTATGTTACCAGAATTCAATCATGGAGCTCCACCCTAACGACTTTATCTCATCACTTCCCCAAAGACCTTGGCCTCCAAGTGCCCTAGTCAGGTTAACTCTGTACTTTCTCAGTACCTCACAGCAGACATTAAATTTCAATACTCAGAGCCAAGAGGGAACCCAGGCCATATCCAAACCACAGTATCATCTCTTGTTTCTGTACAGCTGCTAGAGTCATTTAAAAATAATTAGGCCTCGTGATTTTTCTAAGTACTTTCCAGAGTATCTAAACTAAAACTGTAGCAGTTATCTTCTCTCTCTCTCTCTCTCTCTCTCCTCACTCACTCACTCACTCACTCACTCACTCACTCACTCACTCACTCACTCTGTGTGATTTGTACGTATTTGTGTGGTTATGTTCCTCTGTATTGGAAAGACCAGAGTTTGATGTTGGGTGTCTTCCTCAATTACTCTCGTCCTTGTAATTTTTGAGACAAGTTCTCTCACTATACCTGGAGCACAACAGTTTGACCTGGCTAGCTGGCCAGTGAACAGTAAACGGGCCAAGAATATACCCGTTTCCATCTCTGTGGCAGCCGATGTGTGCTGCTTGGCATAGCTTTTACATGGTGCTGGGGATCCACACAAGTCCTCGCTGGCAAGCACTTTACCCTCTGGGCCATCTCTTCCACCCTGCCCACTCCTTAGTCGCTTTCCTTGTTGCTATGACTGCATACCGGGCAAGAAGAAACTTAAGGGAGCAAGGGTCTATTTTACTTTACAGTTTAATATAGTCCACTATAGGATGGCCTGGCAGCCGAACGTGTGACAGCTGACTGATCACATGTGGGAAGTTGACACCACATGGGAAGTAGGGTCAGGCTACCAAACCTGAGAGGCTGCTTCCTGTGACCCATTTCCTCTATTGAGACTCTACCTCCCAGAGGATCTTTGACTTTCCAAAACAGCACCAGTAACTGGGACCAAATGTTCAGGCATGTGAGCCTGTGGAGGAACGTCATTTTCAAACATCAACAAACTCCAAATCCTTTTTCATGACCGTCAGAGACCCTTAAAATTTTGTCCAACTTCCCTCTGTGCCTTTCTTACTATGTGACAATCAACTGGCCTTTTTTCTCAAGTGCACCAAGCCCATTTCCATTTCAGGGCCCTGGCCCTCGTCATTTGCTCTGCCTGAGATCTTGGCATTGCTGTCTCATGCTTCAGATCCCAGCTTCAGTGTCGTGGATGTTCTGTCTGAAGTAGTTTGCAAACATCCCACAAGTCCTCAAAGCGTAGGCTATTCCGCCTATTAACATCCCCACATGGATGTATTCATCCTGCATCTTTTTGTGTAACAGAACCTTCACTAGAACTGCTGCTTTGCTTTGTTCTCTGCACCCAGGATAATGCTTGATGCTTAGTGGTTGCTTATCCTGTTTTTAAATTAAGTATCACATGAAGAGATTTTGTTACTCAAACATGAAAGAATGGTATTATGTACTTAAATGCCTACATATTAGTAACGCCAAAATGAGGAACTAGGCAGTCTTACAGAGCTTTCCAGAGTGGAAGAGATAGCACATCAGATAAGAGTACACTCTGCCAGCATGAGGATCTGAGTTTAAATTCATGGACTCACGTGTTAAGTGTGTACCTAGAGCTTCAGTATTGGAGAAATGTATTATTAGTCAAAGTTCTCTAGCGGATCATGCCTGATAGAGTGAACATACCTGTCAACATTTATAGCTAGTTCAGTAATGACTGTCTATCAACAAAAAGTCCAAGAATCCAGTGCTTAGTCCATGAGACTGGATGTCTCAGCTTGTCTTCAGTATATTCTGGAATCTTGAAGAAGCAGGCTCTAATGCCAGTGAAGGAATGGACTTGCCAGTGAGAGAGAGAGTAAGCAAATGGTACTGTCCCTCAAAGTCCATAGTTCCATTGCCCTGAAACACTCTGTGCTTGCCTGGTTTTCCCTCTCTCCACCCTAATCTTGAAAATCTTTGGTTTTTTTGGTTTTTTGTTTGTTGTCTCTGTAGTTCCGTCTTTCTCAGGATGTCACAGAGGTGCAATCCTACAGTGGGCTGCCCTTCCAGGGTAACCTCTGACACTTAGCACTATGGACTTAAGGGCCCTGTGTGGTGTAGGAGGGTCTTCTGTCTATGTGTTACTTTCATTGGTTAAATAAAGAGACTGCCTTGGCCTTTTAATAGGGCAGAAAATTAGGTGGGCAGAGTAGACAGAACAGAATGCTGGGAGGAAGAAGGCAGTGTGGCAGACGCCATGGCTCTCCTCTCTGAGATGGATGCTGGTTAGACTCATGCCGGTAAGCCACAGTCAAGTGGCAATACACATTAATGGAGATGGGTTAAACTAATGTGTGAGAATTTGCCAATAAGAGGCTAGAGCTAATGGACCAGGCAGTGTTTAAATGAATACAATTTGTGTGTGGTTATTTCGGGTATAAACTAGCCAGGCAGCGGGTCGCGGCCCGCTCCTTTTACTTCACCTGTGTATACTTTTTTTTTTTTCTGGTTAACTTCTGAATATTATTCCACTGTTGAGCATACCACAGCCAATCTATTCTCTCTTGGTGCCAGGTAGTAGCCACCATGGATAAAGTTCCCATCCCCTTTGTGTTTCTATGTGGGCACAAGTGTCCGGTTGTCCCAGATCATTTGTTGGGAAGACTGTACTGTCATTGCTCCAAATTATGAATTTTCTGTGCTCTCTTGTCAGCGACCAGTCAGTTTAATTTATATGGCTCTATATTGGGACCCAGTTTCTGTTTCATTGATCTATGTGTTTGCTCACCGCTATCGCAGTGTCTCGATTATGGAGCTCTAAAATAGAATCCTGTGTAAAGTCACACACACTATTCCTTAAAATTACTTCTTCCTCAGTATTGTGTTAGCTTTTCTGGGCTCTCTTTGGCTCCATTTAAACCTTAGAACTAGTTATCTTGCTGGGATTTTCACTGGGTTTGTGCTAATTTATAGACCAGGCAGATCATTGCTGATATTGTGACTGTGAGTCTGAGAGCCATGAACGTGGAACAGCTTTCCACATGCTTGGTCCGTTAACTCCTCCACCAGCATGGCTCAGTGGTAGGGATCCAATTCCAAAGTTCGTGCCAGACAAGTATTTTGCCACTGAGATAAACCCCCAGTCATAGATTAATATATATTTTGGAATTGTATCATATTTAATTAAAGGTATGCTAATATAAATCATATTATTAATTTTTAATTTCATTGTTGCTAAATAGAAAGTGAGTTTTAATTTTAATCTTGTATTATGCAGTCTTGTTACAATGGCTTATTGCTTATTAGGTGTGGGGCGGTTGTTATTATTTTGTCTGGTTTATTTGTGTGGGGCGGTTGTTATTATTTTGTCTGGTTTATTTGTGTGGGGGGGATTGTTTTTGTTTTTTGTTTTTTTGTTTGTTTTGTTTTGTTTTTGCGTTGACAGTCCTGTCAGATGCGAACAAAGTTTATTTCTTTTTTCTAAACCTGTGTGCCCTTCGGATCCTTTCGCTGTATCATTCTCAGCCTGAGCTTGTCTGCTGCCGCACGAAGTGGCAAGAGGAAAGGGACTTAGGTTGTTACTTCAGCGTGACCCTTAAGTGTCAACTGTGGGGTTCTGAGGTTGGGTTAGGAGTTTATATTCTCTATGGGAAATTCTCTCTTTCTGGCATGCTGACCATTTTCCGTCATGAGTGGATGTTAGATCCCATCACATTGTTCTCTGTATCTGTTGCTTTGATCATACATGTCTTTAGCTCTTTGATCAGATGGACCGCATCAATTGATTTTCAGATGTTCAACCTGCCTTCCATCCCACTTGGTTACAATGAATAATTCCTTTAATTCACTGTTGAATTCAATTTGCTAATATCTTTTGAGGAGTTTTGCCCCTGGGCTAATGAGAAGTTGTGCTTTAGTTTTCTTGTACAATTTTCTGTGTTTGGTATTAGGGAAAAGCTGACCTCGTAGAATGAGTGTCCATACCTTCACCTCCTTAGAGGCTCCCTAAACTTTCTCCTACCAATGTCTGATAAAATACAGTGTGGATATTATCAGCATAAATTGCTTTGGGTTTTGGGAGGTTATTAATTGTCTATTCAGCTAATGGAGTTGGGATTATTTGTATTGTGTATTTATATTATTTATTTGTATATATTTATTTATTTGTATATGAAACTTAGCAGTTTATGCTTTTCAAAAAAGTGGCTCATTTAACCTAGGTTACTAATTTAGGGGATAGAAATAGTTGTGGCATTCATGTATTATTTTTTAATGTCCATGATATCTGTAGTTTTGATTACTCATTTATTTCTGATATTAGTAATTTGTGTCTTGTTCTAATTTTTCTCAGCCTGTCTAGAGTCTTATTGATTTATTGATGATTTGGCTGCAGCAGCTTTTGGCTTCATAGATGGTTTGTTTCCCTTTTTGTTTTTAAGTATAATTTAATGTTTTCCTTTATATATGTTCATTGCCTGTTGTATTTTTACATAAGGGCCTTTTAATACAAGAATATATTGTACTTTGAACAGATTTCCCTGTTTTCTATTTTTATTTCATTAATTTTTCTTAATTTCATTCATTTTCTTGTGTTTGTGCTAGATCAGTTTACTCTTCTTCCAGTTTTCTGAAATAAAAGCTCACATTATTGGTTCCAGAGCTTTCTTCCTTTTAAATAGCACACAATTGCTGCTAGGACATTTTCTTCAAGGCGTTCACAGTGTACCCGGCATGTTTGTGTGACCTGCTGTGCTGCAGATAGGAAATGCTTCCTCCAAATCCTGATGGGTGAGGGCTTGGACCAGAGAGCTCTGCTGCTGATTAGCTCATGGTGATGGGAACACCCACAGGGTGAGCCATTTAGACCACTGGGAGGTGGGAGCTGTTCTGAGAATGTAGGTCCCAAGAAGGGGACTGGGGATATCATTGTTAGGGATATCGTGTCCTGGTCCCTTTCTCTTGTCTACCCATTCATGGCCTCTGTGAAGTGAGCACTTTCCTCCACTATGCCTCTTCACCAAAGTGTTTATGCCTTGCCGTAGGCCTAAAATGATGGTGCCAGCTGGCTGAAGTCTCATAATTCATCCTCCTCCTCCAATTCACCCTCTGAGGTGCTGTGTCCCAGTTACAGGAAGCGTCTGTAGAATTTTACTTTCATTTAATTCATAATCTTTTGTAATTTTTTTGAGATTTTTTTTCTGTGACTTGTATAATGTAGAAGTATATTTTTCGGCCTCTACGTGTTTGGGAATTTTTCAGCTGTCTTTCTGCTAATCATTGTATTGCTGCTGCTGCTAATTCCCTTGTGATCTGAGGGCAGAGATGGCATGGTTCTAGTTGTGTTAAAATTACGAATGTGTATAAGGTGGTCCAGAGTGTGGTCTCCCCTGGAGTCCGTTTCATCTGACTCCTTTATCCAGCAAAAGAATGTGCATTCCTACTAAACTCAGGCGAAACCGACTCCAGTCATTGAGTTCAGTTATTCCCTTAATGGTTTTCTCTCTCTGGTATCTTTCCTTTTCTTGACAGAGGAATTAAGTGTCCATCTATAATCCTTACCGTTCTATCAGGTACATAGTTTGAAGTTCTACAGTTAGGTGGATAAACATTAAAGATTTTTATATTTTCTCAGAGAACCAAAGAATTATGGTTGTATCATGTCCTCCCTGAAGTCTGCTCTTTGATATTCATATAACCACATAGCTTTCTTTTTTGTTACTATACATTATTCAGTATGTTTATTATGAATTATTTCTCCACGTTCAGTTTCTATTTGTTCACCTAGTGCCTTGCAGCCACAGTGGTGCTCAGCTGCGCATTTGGTGAAGTCACATGACAAGGTAACTTGTCATAAGGGTCCCCACTGTGAATCCAGATCCCTGTACCCTTCTTTTCAACTGACTTTCTCTTGACTAATATAGTATGGCATACCTTTTTCCAGTAAAAACACTTTACTTAAATTTGTTTTTCACTTAGATTGTGTTTCTTATTGACAATGTTTAGTTGGGCTTTTCTTTTTAACTTTGATGATCTCAACTTTTCCAATAAAATTCAGAAACAATTTTCAAGTTTCATATCCAAGAGGCAAACCTTGGGGATAGCAGCATCCATACAAGCAAACACATCTGTAGTCAGCCCAGAACATTACACGGATCAACTGCAAGCGCATTTCTTGCCCTTTCTCCTTTTCAAGAATTTGATGACTATGAATCAAATTTGGAACTATTAAGTTCGTAGTTTCCCCAGAGAGACAGCTATGGAGGAAGGTCACAGTAATTGTCCAAGTCCTAGAGTCAGGAAGGAGCTGAACCTGGAACTAGTATGCATGATGGTTTTCTTGTACAGCTTTTATAGCTGGGGTCGGATCCCACCTATGTCATTTCCAGTGTGATCCGAGGCTGGCGACCCTCCCTCAGTAGGCTTGGGTACCTTTCCCTTGCAGCAACAAACTGAATTGTCTCAGGGTCATCCTCTGAAAGCTATTGGTATATTTAGATGACTGATTACTGATCTAGTCGACGTAGTAACTGCCATGTTTGCACTGCTTTCTGATTGCTTTTGTTCAAAAGAATTAACCCCTTCCCTTTCTGCCATTTGTGGTTTTGAATATTTTGTGTGATTTTTTTTTCTGTTTTATGTATTACTGAGACTTCTAGTGCCCTGGAATTTGTAAGTCATGTTTACCACTGATCCAGAGCTGTCTTTAGGAAGCCCTCTACTACGTAGCCATTGCTGAGGCACACTTAAATTGCAAAGCAGTCCCAGTTCCTCACCTCATCCTTCATACCCTTTCTGTCATTTATTGCGGTCCACGTAGACATTCGTAACGAGTTGTTGTCTTTGAGAACAAGAGTAAAAGATGGTAGCTTTTAATGTTTGCTCCTTCTTTCTGAAATGTCTTCTTGACTGCTGGAGGCTGAGTTTCAGACCCACACTGTTCACTGTTCTTCTTCTGACAAGCTTAACATTTTTGAAATGTGAGTCTAAACAATTACTTTGGTTTTCACACATCTGAAAAAAGTCTTTATTTCCCCTTTTGGAAGGGCACTCTCCTGTGGTAGAGCTCTGGGTCGCTCACCTTGCATTGCCAGTGCTAACTGTTTAACTCCCCGCAGGTCTTTCCCTATGGTTGCTGAGGAGAAGTCAGATGTCTTTTTTATCTTTGCTCCCAAATAGATGAATTGTTTTCTCTTCTGGATACATTCAGTTTCTTTTGTCTTTGATTTCCTGAAATTTGAATGTGCTATGTCAGGGTGGAGGTGTAGCCTAGTGGTGGAGAACATGCTTAGTATGCCCTGGGTTCATTCCCAGCACCAACAAAACAAAACAAAACAAAACAAATAAAAACAACGCGTAGGACCTAAGCAAATACTGGATGCTGTTTTGTTATTGACACATAACTTTGCTTGATGTTTCCTGAGCTTCCGTGGGTTGGTGTGTGATGATGACTTATGGCAATTTTTATTCATCATTGCTTCTAATTTTCTTCCGTTCCGTTCAGTGTTTTCCTTCTGGTATTCCCATTATACATATATTATACCTTTTATAGCTGTGTCATAGTTCTTCCATAGTCTACTTTTTCTAGTCTTTTTTTTTTCTTTGATTTTCAGTTTGGGAAGTTTCTATTAACATATCTTCAGCTTTGAGATCTTTCCTCTGTCATGTCCCGTTTGCTAATGAGCCCATCAGAAATGCTGAGCATTGCTGGTAGGGGTTTGATCTCGAGCATTCCTCTTTGATGATTAGAATCCCCACCCTTTGCTCAAGTTCTCCATCTGTTCTTGTATGTTGTCTACTTTTCCCTTTAGATCCTTAGTATATTAATCACAGTTTTTAAAAATTAATGGTCTGATAATTTTAACATTCTTGTCATATCTCACTGGTTCTGATGTTTGCTCATTCTTTCAAGCTCTGCTTTTTTGCCTTTTAGAATGCCTTTTCATATTTTTCATGATATGTAACAGGATATCCCAGGTGAATAGAACTGC
The DNA here is from genome assembly GCF_000317375.1 of Microtus ochrogaster. NCBI lineage: Eukaryota > Metazoa > Chordata > Mammalia > Rodentia > Cricetidae > Microtus > Microtus ochrogaster. The sequence continues at coordinate 1,743,547 of NW_004949152.1, read as the reverse complement.
ATTAACTAGGCTTTTAGGAAGGTGGTGAGGTGTAGTGGGAGGAGAGTGGTCTATCTTACTGATTATTTCTTGGTCTTTTAGGGATCTTGTGTTTCTGAATGGTGAATTTCTCAGGTTTTTCTCAGAATTTCTCCCCCTTCTTAGTTGGGACAATATGCATTGTAGAATCTGAATCAATAAATTTCCTTTTCCAACAGTGTGGTGCTACAGTTGGTGTTTGTTTAGATCTTGCACATGGATAATCTGAGGCGCCAGGGTTGTCCTTTCATTCGCGGTAAAGTTCCTGATCTGCTGTCTGTCCTGTGGCTCCATCTTCAGTAGAATGTCTGAGGAGTCATCATGATGCTCTGGGAAGTCACAAATATTTTTCTTTATATGCTGAGAATTTGATGATTTGATTTTAGACACCCATGACCAATTTGATTGGCCAGGTTATTTAATTGTGCTCTGAAAAAATGACTCATCAGGAAATGTACATCAAAAGCCCTGGGTTACTTCACACCCAATTGATATTACCATGATTTAAAAAAAAAAGTGAAACAGAAACTAGCAAATGTTGGTAAGACGGTGGAGGAACTAGAAAGCTCGTGTGCTAATGATGGAAGTGCAAGCTATGGAAGACTGGCATTTTCTCAAATGTTAAAACAGAATCACTCTACAAGCCGGGAGTCCCATTTCTAACTATGTATCAAATGTATTGAAGTCAGTCCTCTCAAAGAAATCCCTGTACCCAGTGGTCATTCGCATTGGCAAAAAGATGGAAGTGAGCCAAGTGCCCATCCATTAATTAATGGTTAAACAGACTGTAGTATATATATACAATAAAGTATTATCCAGCCTAAAAAGGGAAAGAAACTCTGACATGTTGCAAGATAAGTGATCCTTGAGGGCATCATCTGCCAGTAGCCAATGGAAGCAGATTACACTTTCAGGTCTTGGCAGTATTGATTTACTTATTTCCTCTTATCTGCCTAATACATGTTATCTAAAACTCCCCCCTCTTTGATTCTTTTGATTCTTATTTTGCTTATTCTTTCAAACTTTACTTTTAGAATTTTTCTTCTTTGTGGATAACGTGATATTTCTGGTAACGGAGCTGCATTAAGCGTGTGTTCAGTGAAGTGGTGAGGTGAGCAAGAGGGAAATGGTCTGCTCACCTATGATTCAGTTTGGTCCTGGGGGTTTTGTGCTCCTGGACATTGATGAACTCTCATCTTTTGAGGTCTTTTTAAAATTGTTTCTTTTATTTTGGAGAGGTCTTTTTCTTCCTCATGTGTTTTTGTTCACTCATTTTTTTTCTCCTTTACAACTAAATTTCCTTTAATCTCATTTAGTGACCTCTTAAATTTCAGATACTAAATATCTAATTTTCAGAAGCTTCTATTTACGTGTATAAGATGAAAGTTTATGTATCTAAAAGAAAGATCCGTATATGTCTAATGTGGATGTAGGTTTTTTCCTGTTATTTTTTCAATGAATACTAGAATATGTGGTATTTGACACATGTCTGTTTTGTTGCAGTCTTTTAAATGATGTTAAATTATGCCTCAAGGGATAATTAATTTACTTACATAAATTGGAGTCTTTAGAGACTTAGTTTCGACTTGTTTGGTATATCTCTCACAACCCTTCCTCTAGCACTAGTTTAACTTTGTTACTATGGTGACACTTTTCCTGAGTCTTACTTACCTGGTGCCTTGTCCTAGGAGCATTTCCTCTCCTGAGCTCACATTCTAGGTCAGGGGTGAGGTAAGGGGTTTGCTCAGGCTGCTGTTCTCTGAGGCTTCTTTTTCATCCCTTGGGAATTTTCACTCATACATACACTGGTTGGTGCTTTGCCAACGACTGCAGCGTGTTCCCCCTTATCCCCACTCCCCATCCGCAATCTAGTACATTTTAGGAATCTTGCTGTCTTGGCTTTCCACCCCCTAATCTCTGTCGCTTCCTTTCCCTTCACTTTCCCACTCTGTCTTTGAACCCCTTTCCAGGCAGTAAGTTGGGGGGGGGGGTTGTAAACCTGCCTGTTCTGTTTCTCCTTGCTCTCTTTTGGAAACCTTTGATTTTTGTTTTGCTGTGTTACTTTTTATTGTTTAAAAGCATTTAATTGTTAAAGGTAGTGGGTAAGCCTTGTTACTGTTACTTCATGTTGTCAGGGAGCAGAAGCCTTCCATTTGTCCTTTGTGTTTCTTTTCTGTGTTTAGAGGTGATCTGAATGCTTTTAGTGGAAGTCATTGTTTGTCTTGGTATCTGCTAGAGGCCTGTTGCCTAATGTAGAAATCACATGTTTTTGAGGCACCAGCTGTTCAATTCTTGTCTCTATAATAACTGAGATAATGCTTTAAGTGAATGTGATTGAGACCCTGGCAATAGCATCAGTATTTAGAATACACAGAAACCTAGATCCCGATTTGTCTCTTGGTGCTTGTGGTTTTAAGAGTATTCTTCAACTAATGGGTCACCCCTCCTTTTTTTGTTTTGCTTTGTTTTGCTTGTTTGTTTGTTTTTTCTGTTTTCAGAATCATCCATAAACTTGAATTTTGGTCCAAGAGCCAAACATGCTTGGTTGGTTAATTGTCAAAGCAAAATGAACACTTTTAAGTAGATAGACAAAGATGAACTTGGAATAAAAGATGCTTATTTCCAAATAATTGAAAAAGATTCTGGCTTCTGCTAATGATGTAGTTCTAATTGTGGACGAGGGAAAGCTCAGTCCACAGACAGAATACGCGGTTGTGGATGAGCATCACGAAGCCGCATGTTAGCAGGAGGCTATCTGCCATGCTTGCCAAGGATAGCCCTGAGCATTATTGAGAGCATCTTGGTGTGGGTGATTTATTTATGAAACCTATATCTGTACACATATACAAGAATCCTGGTTTGAATGATTCATTTTATACGTATACATGCAATATTGATGTGGTCTTCCTAGCAAAGACAAAGTACAAGGTAAGGTTAATTCCGTGGTGATTGTAGTTCTTGGATGATACCGTTACTATTTACTTTGTGATTGTTAAACAGTAGGTAGTGTGCACTGACTAATAAACACTAATTGTTTTTTGTGTTCTGCGTTTTTCCTGCAGACGATCTCAATGCCACCCACCAGCACTGTGTTTTGGCTGGTTCGCAGCCTCGGTTTAGCTCCACCCACCGAGTGGCAGAGGTAAGCAAAAATAAAACGTGATGACCCACACTTTACTGAATGTGGCAGGAGCAATTGAGTGAGCAATTTGTCATAGGGCTGTGGAAGCACGCTCACCCGGGAAATCACTCTCGTCTAATTTGCCTTCTGTCTTTATTTACTTACTTTTAAGCTCTGGCTTGAGGTGGCTGCAGTTTTCAAGTTTACTCACAATATAGGATAAGCTTATTGTGCTTTTTGGAACTGTTTCTTTAAAAAAAAAAATTATTACATGTGTGTATTTGTGTGTGTGTGTGTGTGTGTGGTGTGTGTGTGTGTGTGTGTGTGCGTGTGCGTGTGTGTGTGTGTGTGTGTGTATGTGTGTAGGTCTGAGGACATCTTGTAGGGGTCAGTTCCTTCCTTCCACAGTTTCTGTGTTGATCGCAGGGGTGAAACTTAGGTCCTCAGGCTTGGCAGCAAGTGTCTTGCCTACTGAGCCATCTTACCAGCCAAGGGTTTTATTTCATGAAGTAGGTAAATGCCATTAGCTGTGCTGATAACTTTAGACTTCCATGGGTGATCATGGTCATGATCCTACCATGGTCAAAGCAAAGAAAATGAGGCTAATTTATTTTTGTGTGTGTGTATGTATATGTTATTTGGGTTCAAATGGCTGAGATCAACATTTCTCTTAAGTTTGGTTGGACAGCTGGACATATGAATATAAATTTATGAGAAGCTTACAGTGATGTCAGAGAACTTCTGAGGTCCCCAATTACGTTCCCAGCCCAGTGACTGGGCAATGGCTGGCAGTCAGCCTATCACCTGAGATCAGGATGGGAGTTATAAACAGTCACTCTAGGGTTTTAGAGAACAGGGCAGTAATGACAAGGATCATAGACTGGTTTCCTATCCAAGTCTTAATGAATGAATTAACTAATTACGGGTTGCTAGAGATGAAGTCTAAGGCTTTTCACATGTTAGGCAATCACTGAGCAGCAGCCCCAGTGCCCAGCTGGTTGACTGTGCTTTGTCTTATAGCTTGATTCTTCAGAGGATACCACCAAGTGTGGGGATGTGGGACAAGCTACAGTTAGATACCATCCGCACACTAAGATGGCCAGAGTCAGACGAAGGGAATAATGTTGGCAAAGCTATGCAGAAACAAGAGCTCATCTGTACTGCTGGAAGGAATGCCCTATATTCTTTAGTGACTCTGGTGTAGTCTGGTACTTCCAAAGGCTGAATGCTGGCACTCTATGGCATAGCAGTCCTATACCTGGATATATGGTAAAGAGAAATCAAACTTGTGCGTGAATGCTCATAATAGCCCCAAACTGGACACAGCACAGGTGCTCATCCCATATCCATATAAGGGACTACTGTTTGACAGTAAACCAGGTTGAAATACTGATGCATGCTGCAACAGACAGGTAGGTGTGTGTGTTGTGTGTGTGTGTGTGTGTGTGTGTGTGTGTGACTTCAGCATCATCAACTTACAGCATGAAGCAATTTAGTGCTGGTGGAAATGACACTAACGGGCAAGGGTTTCATATGGAGTGTCAGGATTATCCTGGAGTTAATTGTGGTAATGATGGTGCAACTCTAAATAGAATTTAAAAATGCCAAGTCGTTGCTTTGAACAGTTGCCCTTCATAATATGAATTAAATTTCAATAAAGGTATAACCCACAAAAGAATAAAATCTCCAAAAATGCAGGCCCACTGCTGTGGAATGGACGCTTAAGAAAAATCCCACACTAGCTCAAAATTGAGAAATAGATGGTTATTTATGTAGGGGTAAACTCACAAATCAGAATCCTCTGCTGGAACGGAGATCAGAAACCAAAATCCGCAACTGGAACAGAGGGAGAGGCCGGAAAAGAGGCTGGGCGCATGCTCTGCATCAGCTTATATAGTATAAGAGGCCATGCCCCAGTGGGCGGGTAACCACTAGCTATAAGACTTCCTACAGCACACTCCTAAGTTCTTTATAAAGTCAGAAAGACAGAGTCTGGCATTTCTTCTGTACAGCCATCAGTAAAGTTAGGTTTGGGCGGGCTTAGCTCCTCAATTGGCCCTGCAGTAGTAGGGGTGCAGGTTGTCCCAGTTCTTAGATGTAGTGCATGGGCATGAGCGATGTAGTGCATGGGCATGGGCCTGCCTTGCCTCATTCCTAGAAAGCAAGATGAAAGTGGGATGCCTTTCTTGGTGAGTGCCACTTAGATGTAGGTAACAGGGCACTTTGTGAGTAGGGGTTCACCCCTCTTCTTCACTGCTACCTACCCTCATGCACCCTGAACTCTGTGGTCACCACATTAAAATACATAATAGCCAAGCTTCTGTGTGAACACAAAAACTTAGTGTTTCCCAGACTTATCTATGCCATGTTGCATAAAGAGGCAGTAATTGTTTCTGTACCACAAGACTTGCTTCTGGGGACTTTTCCACATGCTTGTTTTAAATTATAAATATTGAAAGAAAACTATTTTAAGGATACGTTTTTCCTCAGACATCCAAAGGAAATCATTTTATTATCAAAATAAGTGAATTCATACTCCATCTGTATGCTTGGTTGTTCCAACCTATGCTCTTTCAAAGGAGTGTGTCCCTTTGAGCTCTGTCACATTCCCAAAGCCTAGAGACAGATGAGTTAGCTGTCTCCGTCCCCACTGATGGCGAGGTCTCAGCTTTGCCTTGAGTGTACTTTGTAGCCTAAGCCCCATAGTCTTCCTAGAACTTGTCCTAGGAAGAATTGCAGCTTTCTCCTATATGTAGAAAAGGGAGAACATTCTTTGCCTTGAATTTATAATGTTATCTCCCTCTGTACTCCCCCAGACACACACATCCACATTATTGCTGTTCTAGTTTTTGTGCTTTGCATCATATTTTCTAGTCTGGCTACCACCCTTCCCCCACTGATCATATATATGTGTGTATGTGTATGTATATATATATATATATATATATATATATATATATATATATGTGTGTGTGTGTGTGTGTGTGTGTATGTGTGTGTATGTGTATGTTTGCATGTATATAAATACCTCATGTATATGACTCCTCAGAGTGCATGTTTATTTAGAGAGAGGAGTTACACATAGTGTAACCACAGCCTGTGGGACCTAGTGAGGTCTGACTGGCTATGCAGAATCAAGAGAACAGGCCACCACTGTAATTCTCATTTATGGAGCATGAGCAGGTGAGGATGGCAGGTGAGTGCAGGAGCAGAGGCAGCTGAGTAGGAGAGTGCATGGTGAGCTTGGACGCATTCACAGGCTTGCTGTGGTTCTTTCTTGGCAGTGTTCCACGGGCACCTTGGATTATATTTTACAACGCTGCCAGTTGGCCCTGCAGAATGTCCTCAATGAACTTGACAATGGCGATGTCACTCTGAAGTCCTTGGAACCTTCAGTTTTGAAAAAAGGGGAAGATATCCACAATGAGGTGAGGATGACCAAGAAGTTGATGGGGCTGAGATTCACCCCTGCTTGCAACTTTGTGAGGGTCTAAAACAGAAGAGTCGAACCAGAGGGGAGGACAGGTTACACTAACAATCAGAGTAGTCAGAGCTCAGCATGTTAGTGTTGACAAAACATGGCAGCCACACAGCTTCTAAACAGCAGGAATTTATCCTCTTTGTCTAGACTTGGAAGCCCAATAGTAGGCACTGGCAATATGGGTGTCTGCAGAGGACCTGTTTCTGTATTCATAGATGCTACCTTTTCATTTTGTCTGCATGGTGGAAGGGACAAAGCTTCATTGGGCCTCCTTTATATCTGCGTTGAGTCCCTTCATTAGAGGTCTGCCCTCAGAATCTGTTACCTCTCAAAGTGAGCTATCCCTTTGTGATAGTTAATATTTCATCGTAAGAATTTAGGTGTGAAGGGCACAAACATTCAGACCACTGCTCTCTTTGAGACAGTTTCTACAGGAAATACACAGTGGGCAGGTAGCATGGCACAAGAAGGGTTTATATTATATGAGTAGAACCTTGAGACAAGGGAGCTGACTTTTCTAATGCATTGGAAGCGCCTTCCAAGTTCCAAGTCTTTGCCCTAGCTTCTGCAGGAGGACACTGACTCTCTCCCCACCATGGTTTTTCCCAGTACATGCATCCTTGCTGAGGGACTGCAACACAGAGCCATAAGTGGCTTCCTTGAAGGCAGGCAGAAATAGAGGGACTTGAGGAAAATGGTCGCCCACCTAGCAGTAAGCGTGCTTTGGCTTATATTTGTGAGAGTAACTGCTTTTCTGAAGTCTGAGCTATAAGGGTCTGCAATCACGAGGTCAGTGCACATCCTAAATTTACTTCTGATTTCCACATTTCCAAACTTTATATATTAACTGTTTAGCTTTTTCCAACTTTTTTTTTTTTTACATAAGTGACTTTTTTAAAAAAAGAAATTTTGACGATTGTTGGTGGTGGTGCATGCCTTTAATCCCAACACTCGGGAGGCAGCGTTGGGCAGATCTTAGTGAGTTCGAGGCCAGCCTGCTCTGCAAGAGCTAGTTCCAGGACAGGCTCCAAAACTACAGAGAAACCTTGTCTCAAAAAACCAACCAACCAACCAACAAAGAAAAACAACTTTGTACTACTAACAGGCATCCTCTGTAATTAGTCAAAAGTAAGTGTAAAGTAGGTAATCATATTCAGTGAAGACAGAGCAGTCCTTGGACTCATCTGCAGGCACCCTTATAGAGAAAAGATGCTAAGCCTACACCCTCATCTGCAGGCACCTTTATAGAGAGAAGGGGCTAAGCCTGCACCCTCATCTGCAGGTACATTTATAGAGAGAAGGGACTAAGCCTGCACCGTTATACAGAGAAGGGGCTAAGCCTGCACCCTTATAGAGAGAAGGGGCTAAGCCTGCACCCTTCTGTCATGCTAAGGACATTTGTGATAATGATCATGCAACTTTCTAAGTTAAAAACAGTATTGACTTTTATACTTCAAATGAATGGATTTTATTACAAATAAATTATACCTCAGATAAAGACATAACGATTAATAGGTGGTAGAGAATCATAAAAACGGTTCAGCAATCTCAAACTTAATCTCATGATTAAGCAATCTCATAACATAATGAGAACTGATGGAAAACCTGGACTATGACACCGCTGCTTATCCTGTCAATCAAGCAAGTGATGGTCACTGAGCTTGCGCCAGGCCCTCTTCTGGTTGCACTAAGGTAATCTGGTAAAGAAAACAGACATTCTAGTATATGGAGAAGGGAAACAAGAAGCAGAATTTGGGTAAAGTATATTGCGTGCTGACATTGCTAATTCTACTAAAATCAGAACAAAACAAGGAGATGGCAAGAGCCAGAGAGCATGCATCTCTACTGGAAAGTGCTGGGGTATAATGCTCTTGTACTATAAAGATTTGTCACTCATATTGGTTTGCTGAAATGATGATTGGTTAGTAACCAGGCAGGAGGTGTGGTGGGGCGACCAAACTAGGAGAATTCTGGGAAGAGGAAAGGCAGAGATGCAGTCGACATCCAGAAGCAGAGGAAGCAAGATGAGAACGCCTTACTGAGAAACATATCAAGCCATGTGGCTAAACATGGATAAGTATTATGGGTTAATTTAAGTTGCAAGAGGTAGTTAAGAATAAACCTGAACAATAGGCCAGACAGCTTATAATTAATATAAGCCTCTGTGTGTTTATTTGGGAACTGAATGGCAGCGGGACCAGGCAGGACAGAAACTTCTGTCTACAGGAAAGAAGAAAAAGGGGTGAGCCATGTGTGGGGGGAGGAGGGGCATTTCAAGCAGAAGGAGCAACTACTACAAAGACCACAGGCAGGGAATGCTCAAAGTTCATGGGACAGCTCAGCAGCAGTGTGAGGGAGGGTACGAGGCTACCAGTTGTAGGAAGTGGGGTCACACGGAAAGTGTTAGCAGATGTATAGATCCTGAGGGGCCTCCTAAAAGCACAGCAGCCCTTCTTTTTACTATGAGGGAAATAGCCATTGGAGGAGCCTGAGCAGACAAGAAACAGTGTCTTTACCCATAGACATAAGAGACCTTGTAATAGTTTTTAAAAGGTTGGTTTTTTTTTTGTTTGTTTGTTTTTGTTTTTTATCTTGTGAGCTGTTCTACACTTTGGAAAACTGCATCAGAATCCTCAGAACCAAAGGGTGGGGGGGACGACTCTGCCTTTCAGAGAACAATGGCTGCCTCATGCTACAGCTAAACCTAGGGCCGAATTTCCTTCCCACTGTGCCTCGTAGTGTCTTTGTTGGAGATGGTGCTTATAAATAGAACTGCTTGAAACCATGTGTTATGGGCCCATGACCTCATGGCTCTCCATCTTGGTTCAGGATCTCTAATCCAAGTATTCACTTACTCTCTGAAATTTTTCATGGCTTTGAGAGTCAGGTCAGCCAACTGGGCTCTGACTCTATCGTGCACATTTGCTATTTCATTTCACCGTCTTCTCTGGTCTTATGGAGCTGTGGTGTTTTGTTCTATGCAGCGAACAGGGGAAGTATAAAAGTACACAGCAGATTATTGTCATCAGAATCCATCTGCCACAGAAACTTGACGGCTGCTTTGACGTTGTATCAGGGAGATGGGGCGGCCTTGAGGGTTTGCCTGGGTGAACCGATAAAAGTTCTTGTAAATAAATATCCTCTGAGCCTATCACGGCCCCTATCCCCTCTTCTCCAAGGCACCAAAGCCATCCTAACTTCAAGGTTAAGTTTATGTCCACTAGTCATTAGAAATTGTTCTGTTGTCCTACAAGCTGGCCTGGATGGGGCTGGCTTACCCACAGCCCTGTATTCTCAGTGGTTACCTGGTTTTCTGTTGTTTTCTTCTTCCTCCAAGGCCATGTGCCTTTGCTGGGCTAATCATAATGAAGCACTTTGGAAATTTTGAAGCCATCTGGACTTTGGAATGACTTGTTTTCTAGCAAGGCAACATGGAAACTTCATTCATAAGAAGGCAGTGTTTATATATATATTTCTGTTTTAAGATAGAGAGAAAAGATTTAAAGTCATTTTTAAGCAGAATTCCCCTCTTTATTATTAAGTTGTCCATTTCTTTCTTTAACCAGTGTGTTGCAAACCTAACAATCTTCTAGCAAGTTTCTCCTGGAGGACACAGTGGGTAACATGGGTTCACGGTTGTTTCTTCTGCCCCTGCCTCCTCTCTCAAGCTGCTCTGGAATGGCTTCATGTGTGTTTGTGTACCTGTAGCCATGCACACCCTACTCTGGTGACCTCAGTGCTGAAGAAACAGTGCAGATTGTGTAGCGGGACATACATATGTCCCTTAGAACATGTGCACAGCCTCATGAACAAACCAATTGCCTGACCTGGAGCCAAACTAAGAGTCTAAGCAAACATGGTGGAGAAAAAGCAGGCGATGCGGTGAGAGTGGTTTTGAAATATGATTTTGGGATGTTTCTTCTTTTTTGTCATTTTTTTTTCAAGATAGACTTTCACTATATAGCTCAGGCTAGACTCAACTCAGTCTTCTGCTTTAGCTCTCTGAGTGCTGGGATCACAAGTGCACACTGCCATCACTAGCTGCTGTGATCTTTGCTCCACATCGCCCGGGTGCTCACAGACTGAGGTTCGGACAGGCAGATGGATCCTGTTTCTCCACATATTCCCCTTGGTGTTTCTGAGAGAGCTGAACTTGGTTAATTTCCTTTGGCTGGTCTGGGGAGAAGGCATGTATAGGTGTGATGGTACGGACACCGTCTTCTAAGTTGTGTTCGTGACCCTGAAGCCACTGTGCACACTTGCTTTCATGGTTCCCTGAAGATGCAGAAGGTACTCCGGGCTGCGGTCCACCTTCTTCTACTCGTGGACTTCCATTTGATTGTGGATGGAAATTGCTCAGAAGGTTGGATAATGGTCTTCATCTGTGCATGTCAGAAATCATCCAGTTTGGTTCATACGTGAACAAGAGAAGACCGCAGAGTCCCTCAGGGAGCTAGTCCATGTTGTCTCTACTGTTCTTGTCTTTGGGGACCCATGTCAGCTATGGAATCTTTCTGTTTTTTATCTGCATTTTGCTTTCCTGGTGGCTTGTCTTTTCTTTCTGCTCTGTTAGCTTCCTCTGCAGGTTTTGTTCTCTAGAGAAAAGATGGAGACCCTGCTTCTAATATGATTGGAACTTTCTAGGTCACTCAGTATACCTACACTTTGAGTTTTGGTTTAGGTCTGCAGTAATAAGACCTGACTCCTTGGCTTTTGTGCAGACCTCCCATCGTAACTTTCCCATCCCCAGCGTTTGAGGGGTAAAAATTCTCGTAGTAATGAGGGAACTAGACAAGATGGCATTTGATTAAAATTCTGTGATCTTCCACCCTTTTTTCAGTACCTTTCATAGCATTAAGTAAGATAAACACACACTGGACCTGGTGTTCACAGAAATGTGGCATCCCTGACCTGCTTCAGCCAGCCAGAAAGCCTGCCTGGAGTGAACCCTCAGTGCGGACCTTCTTGACAGGCATAGAGAGGGTAGGGTGTGAGGCAGCATGGGTAAAAAATCTTTCTGCTCAGAGAACTCTCTAGGCTTAGAAACAAAGTTCTGGGCTTGTGGTCTTCTCTAGCTAGTATTCTTCCTCTCTGGCAAGAATCTGACATATACCGGGCAGTTCCTTACGAAGGTATTGAAAGCTCAGCACAAACCTGTATGATTGTCCCTGCTCCACAGCGGGCATAGCTCTTCTGTAGACAACCCATGTCACACTGACTTCAGAACTCTAATTCTTTCTATGAATTTGTGTTTTTAAAACTGTTTTTGTTACTGGAAGTAGTGTTAGTTTTTTATTTTTATTGTATTTTAGTTTTATGGTTATTTTTATTAGTTTACAGAGACTTAGGTTTTGTGATGGAATTTTCAAATTCATTTTACTCTGTTGTTTCTCTCCCCCAACTTCCCCAGCCCCATTTTCTCCCACTTCCTTTATTCCTTCCCATCTCCCCCTCTGGTTTGACTCAGGTCTAGCTGTGTAGTCCAGGTTGGCCTTGTTACCCACCTCCCTTAGCCTAGGAAGGTAGTGCCATTGTGCAGGTTTAAAACCATTCTTTCAGCACCCCTGCCACCACCGCCTACTCTGGCCCTGCAGCCTCCTCCTTCACAGCATTAATTGTTTTTAAGTAGCTTACAAATAAAGGCTTCATTGTGACATTCATATGTATATATTAGTACATTTGTTGTTATTCAACCATTCACTGACCTCCACTGTCCTTCCCTCCTGCTTTGTTCTGTTCCCCTTTGTCTCCCCAAATAGTCCTGGCTCTCACTCCACACACGCACCATCGCCTGCTCCTGTTTTAGGCTTTCCTGTAGAGCTCTTCCTGTCTCATAGTCTCTTCCATTGCCAGTCATGTATGTATGTATGCATGCACACATAGAAACATCCTTATAGATTTGTTATCTAAATTCTCCTCTACTTTGTCTGGCTTCATTTGCTTAGCATAATGATCTCCAGATCCATTATTTTCCTGAAAACGCCATGACTGCAGTCTCTTTTATAGCTGAGTAAATTTCCACTGTATATATACCCACATTTTTTTTTATCTTTTCATCTCTTCGTGGACAGCTAGACTGGTTCCAGATCTTTGCTGTTGTGAATAGTGTGGCATTAAGCATATAAATGTGCAGGTATCTCCCTGGTGTGCTGACTTAGAGTCCTTTACATAAACATCTCGGAGAGGTATACCTGCATCCTGTGGTAGTTCCAGTTTTGCTTTTTGAGGGACCTCCATATTAATTCCACAATGACTGCACCCACTTATATTCCCACCAACAATAAATAGAGTTCTGATTGTCCCATATCCTCACTCTCATTGTTGTCATTTGCTTTCTTGATAACTGGGCTGCAATGGAATTCCTAGGATTGCTCTTGGCTTATGGGGGTATTTTGTGCTTCTATATGAATTTTAGAATTTTTTCTAGTTCTGGAATAGTATCATTTGACTTTTATGGGAATTGTATTGAATTTGTAGGTAACTTTTTGTAATATAACTATTTTCACTATATTCTGCCAACCCATGAGTATTGGGGTTTTTTTTTTCCCATCTTCTAATTGTTTGAATTTCTTTCCTCAGCGTCTTATTTCATTGTAGACACCTTATAGCCCTCTGATGAGGAAGGAAGTTAAATTATGAATGGAGCGGGGCTGGAACGATGGCTTAGAGGTTAAGAGTACTGTCTGCTTTTCCAGAGAGGTCCTGGGAGTTCAGTTCCCAGCAACCACATGGTGGTTCACACCCATCTGTAATGAGAGTGGTACCCTCTTCTGGCATCCAGGCAGAGTGTTGTATACACAATAAATAAATAAATCTTGAAAAAAAATATGAATAGAGCTTCCCCCTTATTTTTGTCTTGTTAAGTTAGAGGTATTTAGGACGGTGGATTTCTGTGTTGAATTTATGTCCTTCCTTGAGGCAAAAAGAAATTAGGAGGTAGAAGAATTTTCTAAGGTGTCTTTATAGCCCCTCAGGTTCAGGATGTGTTTACTGTAAATAGAGGTCATTTTCTTTTCTTTCTTTCTTTTTTCTATTTTATTCTTTTTCCTTCTTTCTCTTGCCTTATTTCTCTAGTTAAGAGAAACACTATACCAAGTAAGAGTGGAGAGTGTGGGAACCTTGTCTGATTTTAGAGGATTTTAGAGGCTATAGTTTTGTGCTATATAGCCTTTATTATGCTAAGATATGTTCCTTCTATTTGTAGTTCAATCAAGGATTTTATTATGAAGGGACGTGTACTTTGTCAAAGGCCTAGTCTGCATCTACTGATAACCCAGTGATTTTTGCCCTACATGGTTCATGTGCTTTGTTGCATCTTGATTTGTATATGTTGAACCATCCTTGCATGCCTGGAATAGAAACAATTTGGTCATGGGTCATGGTATATGATTGTCCTCACTTGTTCTTGAATTCGATTTGTAAAGAATTTACAAATTTATTAAGAAATTTGTGTCTATGATCATCAGTGGGTTTGATCTATAGCCCTTTTGTTGCTGTTCTCTGGTTTTGCGATTGTGGTGATGCTGCTTTGTTCACTGTATTTTGCAGCCTGCCTTCCCTTTCTGTTTTTGTGTTTTACGAACAGTTTGAGGAACACTGGTGTTAGCTCTTCCTTCAGAGTTTAGTACAAATTGACTATGAATTCATCCGGGTTCTGGGCTTCTTTTTGTGGAGACACTTTTTGTATCTCATCACTCCCATTGCTTTTTATGAATTTAAGTTATTTTATGTCTTGATTTAACTTTGGTAGGTCATCAATGCTGGGAATTTATCCATTACAAGGAGGCAGTTTCTAGTCTTCCGTTTTCCCTGAACATCCAGAACCCTGATTCTTTAAAAACAGAAGTTACGTTTATTTTTCTCTTGGGATTCAGGAGGGCTTACGCCATAGCATGTGTGAGGAGTTTAGAGGAATCAATTTCCTCCTTCCACCATCAGGGCTCAAACTCAGGTTGGTGGCCTTGGTGACAAGCTCCCTGATCCCCTGAGCCATGGTCCCAGTGTGCCTGAGGGTGAAGAGAAGCTTTTCTTCTGAGCATGGCCAGGACTCTGCATTTGCCCTCTTGTCCTATGACAGAGTCCCCCTCACACCCTCTTTTTTTTTAAAATTTATTTATTTATTAAAGATTTCTGTCTCTTCCCCGCCACCGCCTCCCATATCCCTCCCCCTACCCCAGTCAACTCCCCCTCTCTCATCAGCCCGAAGAGCAGACCAGGTTCCCTGCCCTGTGGGGAGTCCAAGGACCTCCCACCTCCTTCCAGGTCTAGTAAGGTGAGCATCCAAACTGCCCAGCCCCCCCCAAAGCCAGCTCGTGCAGTAGGATCAAAAACCCATTGCCATTGTTCTTGAGTTCTCAGTAGTCCTCATTGTCCGCTATGTTCAGCAAGTCCGGTTTTATCCCATGCTTTTTCAGACTCAGGCCAGCTGGCCTTGGTGAGTTCCCAATAGAACATCCCCATTGTCTCAGTGTGTGGGTGCACCCCTCGCGGTCCTGAGTTCCTTGCTCGTGCTCTCTCTCCTTCTGCTCCTGTTTTGGACCTTGAGATTTCTGTCCGGTGCTCCAATGTGAGTCTCTGTCTCTGTCTCCTTTCATCGCCTGATGAAGGTTAATATTCAGGAGGATGCCTATATGTTTTTCTTTCGGTTCACCTTCTTATTTAGCTTCTCTAGGATCACGAATTATAGGCTCAGTGTCTTTTATTTATGGCTAGAAACCAAATATGAGTGAGTACATCCCATGTTCCTCTTTTTGGGTCTGGCTTACCTCACTCAGGATAGTGTTTTCTATTTCCGTCCATTTGCATGCAAAATTCAAGAAGTCCTTGTTTTTTACTGCTGAGTAATACTCTAATGTATATATTCCATACTTTCTTCATCCATTCTTCCATTGAAGGGCATCTAGGTTGTTTCCAGGTTCTGGCTATTACAAACAATGCTGCTATGAACATAGTTGAGCATATACTCCTCCCGCCCTCTTGTCCTATGACAGAGTCCCCCTCCCGCCCTCTTGTCCTATGACAGAGTCTCCCTCACGCCCTCTTGCTACATCCAAGCTTAGTCCTCTTCAGTGGAAATAACCGACCCAAGGCTTGCGAAGATGTCGGAAACCACTTCACCTCTCCCTGACTTAAGGCTTGAGTCTCTGCTGCCTGTCAAACTGCTCTGTCCATGAATAGTTTCATGAGGAACCCATTAAAAGACTCTCTTTTTTCCCTTGTAGTAAATGTGTTGCTAAACCTGGATCTCCCTTGAAGTTGAACTGTGGTCGTATTTATTCTGGTTTCAAACTACTCAGATTTACCTCTGTCAACCACTGTCTTTTAATGGCACAGATAAGGTTTAGCAACTGTCTTAATGTTGCTCACATTCCTGTTTTGTTTAAACAGCTTTAGCTGAAATCGGTTCTACACATCAAACAAACATTGATTTAATGTAAACCAAAATCTTTCATTAGACTAAGTCTTCTCCAGTTTCTTACCTGAGCCATTTTCACCATTGCTAATCTTCACAAGTTGCTTTTTGTTTGCTTTTTGAACATTCAGCGTGGAGAAGCAACCTGCAGTCCTCCGTGGTCACAGGTGATGGTGACAATAGCTTAGTTCTGTGTGTGGAATGTGATCACTCTGCAAAGCAGACACCATGGCATGGTGGCTAGACTCGCTGCCAAAGTCAAAGGAGTTTTGGGGTGAGATGGAGTTCTGTCCTGTTGATACCAACTGATGCTCAAGGGGAAGACATGCCGTGGAAGACTTGTCTGCCCAGTGCTGGTTACACTCTGATCTCTGTGTGTTCAGACTGTTGCCATTGCAAGGATCAGACAACTAAACCTGAGTCATCTGACTGGAAAGGGGCTGCAGAGATAGTTCATCTAGTCAGGGACTGTCTCCAGGACCTGATTTTCATCTTCTCAACTCATAATCCCATCCTGCCATATTGTCTTCAGTTTGACAGCAAAATGTCTACAGGCTTCTTATGTTTCTCCTTCCAAAATCCAGAAATGAGGGAGTCGGGTTGTTTGACTTAACCCTGGGTTTCCACTTTCACCATTAGTATTCTAGCTGGAGCTCTGCCTACACCACAGGACGAGCCTGAAAAAGGGACAATGGTGGAAGCTGTGTGTCCGTCCTGTGGGTAGGAGACTCTAGGTAGTCAACACAAACAGCTCCGTAGCTTCCCAGAAAAGAACGTAAATCAGTGCCTTCTATCTTTGCTACTGTTTGCCTATTGCAATCAGCCCTTACTGAGTCAACAAGTGAGAACCTTAATGGCTGTGGAGCAGGTTGAATGCCTCTATAACTAATTATATATTGTTTGCGTATGTGGCTAAGATTATCACCAGCTCCTGCAGGCCCTTGGGTAAGTTCTTTCTTTTCTAAGAAGTTGACACATGACACTCTTAATATCTGCCTGTGTCATTGCCTTCTCAGCTTTTACTAAAAATGTTTAATTGCTTGGTTGTGACTTTCCAACATACTCAGTGGAGGCTGCTTATACTCCGGGATCTGAATGTTTGTTATATCTGCCTAAAACATGTAACCTGGCCTGGATTGTCATCTTAGCAGGACCTCAACTCTAAGACTTCCATTTTCTTAGCTTGCAGAAAGCTCTGGAGATGCCAGGATGTGTTGGGAACTAGTTAGCCAGGCTTTTCACACCATTCTCGACCTCTTCTGTGAAGCTGCCAAAGGAGAATTGAGTGGGGAAGTCACTGTCCTTGTTGGTCTGTCACAAGGACATTCTGACACTGCTTTCTTGTTCTGGTTCACAGGTCGAGTTTGAGTGGCTGAGGCAGTTCTGGTTTCAAGGCAACCGGAACAAACTTTGCACTGATTGGTGGTCTGAACCCATGACTCAGCTGGAGGAGCTGTGGAAGAAGATGGAGAGTGTGGTAAGTGCCTGAGGTCTGACCACGTTCTCTGGGGTACTGCACCATGCAGATTTTCAGATAATCGTCACGGGCAAATGTATATGTTGTTAATCTACATGATCGTGGTAGGTTATTCCCTGTAAGAGAATGGGAACAGTCTGCAATTTTGTCGCCAAAGCCTCAGCTCATTTCCAGAAACATTTCTGATAGTCTCCACAGAAGGCATTCTGCTTGACATGAGCTGCAACACAGCTGGAGAGTAGGGCAATAGCCGGTCCAGCGTTCATTTGTTCTTAAGCTCCAACCACTATTCAAAGGGCTTTCCTACCACAGTTGACGTTGACGGCGTTGTGAGCCCTGTTGTATAGGTCTGAAATCTGAGGTTTAGAGAAGTTAAGTGCTTGTCCGCGGTCACTAAGCAGATGGTGGAGATAGATGGAAGCACAGGCTGCCAGGCTGCAAAGCGCATGCGTTTAGTCACCATAACCTAGGATTTAGGAAGAAGTGTGGATGCCACCACATATTACTGCAGCGAAAATCAAACCATGCAGTGGGATAAAAAAAAAAAGTCACAGACTGGCAAGATAGCTCAGAATGTAACGACAGTTGCCACCAAACCTGGTGACCTAGGTTCTATCTCTGGGATATCTTCCACATCATGGGAGGAGAAAATGGACTCTCGAGTCATCCTCTGACCTCCGTACAGTCACCAAGGTTCAGATCAGTATCAGGTTCAGGTCATCACTTCTGGGACTGTTGTGAAGGTGCTGGTCTGGATAGAGACCATGTGGAGAAGAGGGAATGGAGTAGGCCAATGGGGGAGGAACATTAGGTCTTGGGACTGTGAAAACAAGATCAAAAATCAGGGCATTTATGGTATGTAGAACATGGACTGTATCAGCTAGGTGGCAGGCGGAAGCCACTTGATAAGCCTCCACTTGGATAGCAATAACAACAGTAAATGCTGCGTGGTATTTTTATGAGTTATGATTACTAAAGATTGCTGTCACTTAATGTTTGTGATGACCCTGTGGGATAGGTTTGACTTTATTCTCACTTTTACATATTAGGAGATAGGAGCCCAAAGGCCTTATGTAACTTTCCCAAGGTCACCAGCTAGTAGGTGGGAGAGCTGGGATTTGAACTCTAGAAGACTTGCTGTAGGCTTCTGGCCCTTTGTTGGCTCACTGATCTGCCTCCAAATGCTTGAATTTGGAATGCGGAGGGAGGTGGTAAAAGCCGTTGACCTCTAGAGAGTGACACTTGACGATCTGAAGAGTGCTGAGAGCAGTGGGCTCACCTGCAGGGTGCCCAGTGGTTGCCAGTCCCCACACATGTTTTTCAGACAGCTTTATGGACCTATGGTTGACATACAGGAAGCTAAACAAGCATCATGCATACGGTTTAATGAATTGAAAGATAAATATAACTTATGAAGCCATAGTTATAGCCCATGCTGAAACCTGTCTCTCACCTCCAAAGGAGTTCACTTGGCCTGCCCATTTAGTGTTATTGTTTTGATAAAGATGTTAACATAATATCTTCCCCAACCCCTGTTTTACAATAATGAAAATACCAAGTTACAGATATGAAGGCCTCAGCTTAAAACCATGAATTCGAATGCAGATCTCTGAGATCCTTCGCAAGGGTCAGTGTCTGGGGAAAGAACACTATTACCCTTGTAATGTATTTATAGTCTCAAAGATCAATTTCCCCAAAGCCTTGAGTTAGTGCAGAACAGCATTGTGTTGCCAGGTTGGTGGTGATGAAGAGTCTTTCTGCCTGGCTAGCTCTGGTCTAGCCTGGGGAGAAAATGCCTCTTCTTTAGGATATGCATAGAAATTCGGATAGTGCCCATTTTACATATGTTTTTAGAATTCTGCTTGCTGCTGAGGCCTAATTCTTAGATATCAGCCTGACTTTGGAATTATAATTTGAGCCAGGTGGTTGTGGTGCACACCTTTAATACCAGCACTCAGAAGGCAGAGGCAGGTGAGTTTCTGTGAGTTCAAGGTCAGCCTGGACTATAGAGTGAGTTCCAGGACAGCTAGGGCTGTTACACAGAGAAACCCTATCTCAAAAAAAAA
>NW_004949152.1:1690850-1723872 GCF_000317375.1 Microtus ochrogaster | reverse complement strand
AAAAAAAAAAAAAAAAAAAAAAAAAAAAGAAGAAAAAGAAAAGAATAGAAAGAAAAGAAAGTATAATTTGAAATTATAATTTGATCAAGTTGTAAATTGTAGCCGCCCGGCTAGCTTAGCCCCTGAAATAACCACTTAGAAATTGTATTAATTAAATTAATACCTGGCCCATTAACTCTAGCCTCTTATTGGCTAACTTTCACATCTTGATTAACCCATTTCTATTAAATCTGTGTATCACCATGTGACTGTGACTTACCGGCAATATTCTAACCTTCGTCCATCTCAGGCCGGAGATTCATGGCATCTGCCACTCTTTCCTTCTTCCCAGCATTCTGTTCTGTCTACTCCACCCACCTAAGGGCTGCCCTATCAAAAGGCCAAGGCAGTTTCTTTATTCAACCAATGAAAGCAATGCAAATACAGAAGGACCTCCTACACCAGTAAATGAAATCTTAGAATCAAATAAGAGAACTCAGTCATTTTGTAAAATAATTTTTAAAAAAGTTTTTATTCCTTTCATTTAGGAGCATCTCCCCCCCCCCCAGTGAAACAGTGAAGGTTTTAGTATTGTGATCACACCAGTGATGCTTATTATTAATTCATTGAAAAGGTATGAGTGTAGATGGATGCCAGTCTCTCCATATGTGCACACACGTTTGTAGATATGAGTGTAGATGGATGAAGTCTCTTGATATGTGCACACACACATTTGGTAGATACGAGTGTGGACAGTGTAGTCTCCATATGTGTATGTACACATTTGGTAGTAGCGGCACATTAGTTAAAGGAAATATTTTCTATTTATTGTATTCATACCAGAAAAATACTACAAGGAGTAGCAATCCAGGGAATTTTCCAGAGTGCAGTTCTTTGTACTTGGTGGAGCATTCTTTAACTTTTCTGTTATAAAAAATAAAAAAAATATCAATGATTCAGTGTCTCTCCCGAATACCACAGCTGGATAATTATCAGCAGAATGCAGGTTTGGACCGAGTTCAAAAGGGAGGGTTCTTCTAAATTAAGCTGAACAATACTTTGAGCCTTTACAAAAGATTTCTAGTAAACTCATGGTAAGTTGTTTTTGCTGTTGGAAGACGCAGCAGAGACCAGTCTTAGAAAGAATCCCTGGCTGGGCAGCTCTAGTGCAGAGCCACGTGGTGTTTGGGTATGGGGGTGAAATCATTGGCCAGTGGGAGTCTGGCTGTCAGCCCTTCTTCAGCTTTCTTAAACTTGTCAGCAGTAGGGGGCAATGTTGAGCTGCCTGTTGGCAGTCCCAAGATGCCGCCTTTCAGGAAAATGCATATAAATGTCCCATTAACTGCCAAGAATTATCCCTGTTGCTTCAAGTTAACTGTAATCTCCAGGATTCCATAACACAGGAAATCAGTTGTGGGTTCACAAATTCAACAGCAATTTCACATCAAAAGTCCAGTGTTTGGTGCACATTTGGATTCTGTGGAATTAAGCTAATCGAAAGGGCATTTCTGGATGTTCAGACTTTTCTTCTAAGGAATATATTACTCCAAATTGTTACAATTTTAGAGGAGCTATTCTTTGTTATCTTTCTGGGGTTTCTTTCTTTTTTTTTTTTTTTTTTGAGTTATTGAGTCATGTGAGTGTTGTGGAAAGATGCCTTTGATCGCTGCATTTTGTCTGTTCTACAGTTTATCTTCTATCTTTTTCAATAAGAAAATAAGACCTAGAACTTTGGACACTGCATGCATTACTTCCCCCCTTTCATTTATGAGTAAACAGTCTTTGATGGCCCTTGTACCAGGGGAGAGGCGAGTATTGTTTTTCTCCGTCTTTCTGCCCTTTTTCTCATGGGGTTGGGAGGGAGGGACAGTCTCCCGAAGCCTAGAGGAGAATGGGAAATGAGTTTTGAAATAGCTATTCCTCCGTCAGTGGTAACACCGCACATGTCCTAACCAGCCTCACACTTCAGGCAGTATAGTCGGCTGTACATAAACTCCCCAGGCCTCTGCTGCCCACTCTGTGGCCCGGCAGGCACGTTCTGCTCTGGCACATTCTCCTGCCACTTCTCTCCTGGAGGACAGTTTTACTCCGTGCCTGCTCTTGTGATGTAAATGGTAAACCTTATATTCGAATGACATTCTGATAAAACCTCACATCTCCCCTGAATATTACTTTGTGAATTCATTGAGCATCGAGCCCACAGCAGCCTGACCCTCTGTGCCAAGGTCGAGCCTTTCTTGCCTTCTTTGCTCTGCACTCAAGAAGTCTTCTAACACTGGGCACTATTCACATATTTGTATTTTAGTTTTTTCAGCCAACCCCACTACCTGTCATCCAAGATTATCATATTCTGAGGAGACTCTTTGGGATAGGAGAGTTATCATGTGAAAGAAGCCACGCGAGCTTTTCTTGCCGGCTGAAGAGGGGGATGAAAAGCTGAGGTCTCCAGTGAGGCGGCGAGTCACGCCGCGGCCTGAGATCCAGTGGATAGGCCATTTGTCTCCCAGGGGCTGGTATCGCTCTTTGCAAAACTGACATTTATTTTACCTATAAAAATGTTTTAACACTATCAAATTCACGGGGAGACTGAAAAGAATGCTGGGTGTGAAATCCTCTAAATTGATGACATTTATTCATTTCCTTTTGACCTTAAAAACCTCCACTTGCTAAAATCCAGTGGAATTATTCCAGCCCAGCATCCCGAGGAAGTACCCAGAGAAGCCAATGATTTATGGACTGCGGGGATTTCTTCATGCATTCTGTTGTTGCTTTTTCTCTGTCGGGAGAAAGTGGCTCTTGCTCATCCTCTGTGTTCTGAGCCATTTCCTGTCCCAACTGTCCCTGGTGCTACAGTAGCAGGCCCTGTGCATGGCCATTGCCCTTAATAACCTTTGCCGGCTGCAGTGGGTAGGAGCCAAGGCAGGATTATTTTAATGTATCCGCTTTGAATCAGTGTAAAATGCAACATATAATTATGTTAGGTAAGCAATAGGCTACATTTAATTTGCCCATTTACGTTAAAATTTGGCTCAGGAGAGCAGGGAGATGCGGAAAATGAGTGCGTGTTTCATTTCCTAACATAACCAGGATCTTGTTGTGAAAGTTTTAAGAGAGAAATGTTCTTCAGACTGGAAAGGCATCCCTGACAAGTTATTTATAATGGTTTAATTCCGAGGTGAGTCATGCCTCTTGACTTGTCATTGTGGTCTGCATAAATCATCAGGGAACCTTGTTCTGGAGGCAGCCTGCTGCTGCAGGGACAGGTCCCCTGTTTGTGAGCCCACAGATGCAGGGAGGGAGGGAGGGAGAGAGGGAGGGAGCTGGAGAGCAGTTTGTTTGTTTCGGGAGAGCTCAATGAAGCTGTCTCTACAGCTGTGGATAAAATTCTTCATAAGTGAACCCAGGAATAAGGCTGCTTCATATGTACTAAAATATATATCAAGTACAGTAGTATTTGGATAATAGCAAGGTCAATTCTTTTTAAGATTTCTCCTAAATTCAAGATTTTCAGGGTCATGGGGAATATAATGATAAATTATAGATAATTATTTGGGGTTCATATTAATGGTGAATTTACCTAGATTTTATATATATATATATATATATATATACATACACACACACACACCCATAAATATTCCAGTGAATACTAAATTACATGTACTAACATAATATTGTCTCCCATTTATCGGCATTTTTATCTTCATTTTTATATTTATTTTTAACTGTGTGTATCGTCATGCATGGATGTGTGCACATGGGATGCATGTGCCTTTTGAGGCCAGAAGCATCAGGTCTCCTGGAGCCAGATAGAGGTGGTGTGAGCCAGCCAGGCGGGTGCTGGGATTTGAACGTGGATCCTCTACAAGAGCCCCATAAGCTCTTAACCAGTGAGCCATCTCTCTAGCCCTTGGGTCAGGATTTCTAATTTAGAAGCAGAGTATATTATAGTAATTTAAGATCTGGTATGAAATGTCTGGTGGTTTTCAATTAAGATTTAAATTCCTCTCTCCCTCTTTTGACTGGGACATTGCTGAGTGTCTCAAGATAAGCCCAGATTGGAAGCAGGTTAAACAGTTAGAAGCACCCAATAATTCAAATTCTGGAACACAGTGTTTTAGGGCCTTTGTATTTATCTTTGGAAATTGGGGGAAAAGAGAAACAAGTTACTTCCAGCCACAAAATCTACAGTCTTTGGCTTGCATTTTTGGTGATCCTCAAGACACTGGAGTTTGGTTCTTTGGACCCACCCCTAAACTCCAATTGCCCACAACTATATTGTTCTAAAAGCAAACAATCTTGAGGGAGGGAGGGAGGAGGTTTTGTGTGTAATTTATTTAGCATTGACCTTCTTTCTAACATGTTTTAGGTTTTTCTTGATAGATAATTTTTTAGTTTCTCTTAGAACAGTCACACCCCCCCCCCCCCGCTCACACCCCTTCATTGTTCAGATTTAATAATGATTTTTTTTAAATATGTGTATCCTGTCCTTTTTTGGGAAAAAAATTACAATTTCAAGAGAATTCAGACTTAAGCCTCCCAAACAGAGTGTGCATGGGAAGCAGAGAAGCCCGTGTTTGTGATTCTCTTTGAAGTGTTTTGCAACTGGATAAGGAAAAATTTAGAGAGCGGCTGATAGTGTTCAGGGTAAATACTTAAACCCCTTTAGAGAATTTCACACACAGATACTGTGTGCAGAAAAAAGGGATACTTATGTTTCTTAAAGCTGCTACAGCCTGCAGCTTTGTACTTAAAGACAGAGGTGTTGAATAGAATTCTACTGAGGATACATCCAGTGACAATATCTCAAGGAACATCAGAGCCGGCCAGTGGTAGACTTCTGTTCTTAACCCTTGCGCGAGCAGTGTGCGCAGAGCTTCTGGTGCCCGGTGCTAGGATGTGCAGGACGCTCAGAGGACCCAGCTGTGGCCTCTGTTCCGAACACAGCGGGAAATGGAGCACACGTGACGGGAGTTAGGACAGGCCACCGGGAAGTGTGCCATCTCTTTTAGCTCCAGTTAGTGTATAGAAAGGAAACCTGGGTGATCAGCCGGGATTTCCACAGTAGCCTTGACACCAGAGCATTTGTTCATCTCCATTAAGTACACACATGCATGGCTCATATACACGATTTTTACACACTCTATTTGGAAAAAAGAAAAACAGTAATAACAACAGCCCCACAAAAAAAGGGTGAATTCTTTTGATTCAAATGTTTCTAACTACTCTGAAATTCAAATCTGTGTAAAGGGTGTAAAAGCCCTACCACTTTTCCTTGGGGAACTGTGATAGCCTCAGCTGCTAGAATTTATTTTGGGCTGCTCTGACAAGCAGGCCATAACATGCACGTGTGAATTCAGAAACCCGGATGCCAGACTGGTGTGTCAGGAATTTCCATTTTCCCAGGAAAGACAAAGGCTAATATATATTATACCTTCTCCCCCCACCCCAAGTCCTTTTTCAGATGGCTTGGTGGAGTGTTCGGTTTCTCTGTAGTCTGTCATTCACCTGACTAAAAAATAAACCTTCTTAGTGCCCTAGATGAATCGTAGTGTAGAGAATGAAGTAATGCATGCACACATGAATGAATGAATGAATGAATGAATGAATGAATGAATGAATGGACAGGCAGACATCAAGCCCACAGTTTTGAAAAGGAACCAACCTTTCCCGGGATCTGTGCCATTTATTTGGAATATTATCGAGATTTTTGCTGTTTTAACCCCTAAGTTTAATGAGTAGTCCTTAAAACTGTTCCCTTCTGAAGTCCATGGTTATAATGATCTCCCAAGAGAACTTGTTGACCCCACATTGCACCTGAAATAGGGATCCCAGGGGTTAGCTTGACCTCCCTTACTTAGAGGTGTTTGATTGAGGTTCTGCCTCACCCCCATTCTGCCCTAGAGCCTAGGGCACTCTCTGCTGTTTGGAGCATAATGCTACCATTGCAATGCTCCCACCCACTGAGTGTTAAATACTTGTGGGGTAGGACTGGGAATCTTGCTATACTTTGCAAAAGCGTCCCCATGGAGAAATGTGCTCAAACTGCTAAAAGCCTCGCTTCTCCGAGAACTATGGGAACACATGAAATTCCGACTTCCGTCTCTCAAGGGTAGCATAACCAACCATCCTGCTCTTTCTCCTTGACTTCTGAGAAATAGTGAGACTGTATTTTTTGAAAAGGGAACTATGATATACTACCTTTTTTGTATTCTTAAGCGTGCTCTGTAATCGCTGGTCAGTGATGCTTTTGAGTCCATCTTCTCCTAACAGGTACGCTGTGATTGACTTTGCATTTCCTTTCCATGAGCTCAGCCTCATCTGGGACCACCTGTGACCTTCTATCTCACTTGTAAGCATTTCCTCAGTGTGTATCACAGGCTCAGACAGATGATCTCCAGCTTGGTTTTGATTGATTGACAAAAATAGCTCTCAAATAAGAAAGGGAGTTACCAGGTCAGCGTTGAAAGTGAAGTAAGACCCGTGTTTGGGATGTATCTTCTTTGGTTGTAGGACTCCAAGCTGGTGGGTTTTTTTTTTTTTTCCAAGACAGGAAACAGCCCTGGGTGTTCTGGAACTAGCTCTTGTAGACCAGGCTGGCCCCAAACTCACAGAGATTCACCTGCCTCTGCCTCCCGAGTGCTGGGATTAGAGTCATGCACCATCACTGCACAGCTTGGAGCTCGTGTTTTCTTGATAGTTATTTAAGGATTGTTAATTTAGGTGAAGATTTATGAAATGTCCACAGTTAGTCATAAGATGTTAACAGATGTTTCAGGGAACTAAGAAGTCTGTATTTTATTTGATTTCCTAAACTAGCAGTTCTTAACCTGTGGGTCGTAATCCCTTCAGGAAAGCTCTGTCTCCAAAAAATATTTACATTGTAATTCATAAGAGTAGCAAAATTGCAGTTATGAGGTAGCAATAAAAATAAGTTTATGGTTGGGAGGTCACCACAACATGAGGAACTGTACTAAAGGGTTGAAACATTAGAAAGTTTGAGAACCACTGCCCTAAACTGTACATGCAGGTGAGCTTTGTAAAGAATGGGAATAGGTCAATATGCTGATGCCTATAATAAATCAATATTTTCTTGGCACTGGAGAGTCATTTCCTGGGCACTTGTGTAATAGTTGAGATAGATGGGTGGATACCATCCTGCAGTAATGCTTCAGATTAAGCATATTTCAAATCCCAATCTCTACTCTGATAATCCCTGACTTCTCTCCCAGTGTCAGTAACTAGTACTATCCAGTCATTCAGCACAAGCTTGAGTGTTCTCTTGATTGAGCTCCAAGTCTGGGAAAGCTCTCTTTTCAAAATACACTCATCACCTGAGTCACCTTCACCACCTACACCAGCAGCTCTGCTAAAGACTGTAGTCATGGGAACTGCCTAGTAACCAGCCTTTCGGCTTCTAAGCTTTACCTCCTACTCACCTGCAGTTACCTTCCTTTGACTGTAAGTCAGTTCACTTCACTGGCCTGGTCCAGACCTACTGTGACGCTCAGAAATCCATCTTCTTTATGTGGCTTTCAGAATCACAGAACCCACACTTCTGCCGGGGTCTTTGTGCTTGTTTTGCCTCTGGAATATTCTTTCTCTGCTTTGCTTTTCTCATTCCTTCACTTCACGTTGTCTTTTCTTGTCCTTGGAGAGAGTTTCTCTGAGTTCATGCTGCTTGTAGGAGATCATGCCCTCTCTGTGTGCTCTGTAGCCTCTCATCATTAGACCGAATTCCTTTATTGTCTGTCTCAACTCCATCCAGGCACTCCTCCATCCACTGGGCCCGGCAGCAGAGAAACCCTTAGCTTTACATAGGATCCCAGTTCTGGGACCCCGGCTGGCACATAGTAGGTGCTTACTGTACATGTACAGAAGGAAGAGCTAGATGTGCGGTCAGTGTTCTGGTCCTTCTCACTATGTGGGGAAGCCTGGCCTCTGTTAAGTTTCCTAAAAATTACCTCCTAATTAAAAGGGGTGATTTTGATTTGGTTCTCTGCTCAGACCCTCAGCACAACACTGCAGATATCTGCAGCGGCGGCGGCTTCTCCCTCTCCTTCAGGTTGGAAGCACAGAAGCAGGCTGGATGCCTTTGGCATTTTTAGCTAAGAAGATTGAGAAGTCACTGGCAAATGACTTATGTAAATATGGGGACTTTTTTTAAAATGAGAGAAGTGGGCCTCAATTTCTTAGAGTCACTGTATGGCTACAGCTGAAAAAGGGGCCTTGTCTCGTGTGTTGGCATTACTCATGTCTTAGAGTTCCTTACTCTTAAAAGAATCTAATAGAGGAAAATCATGTCAAAAATAAATGGCTTCTGTAGCAAACCTTGAACTCTGTTGTGGTTAATTTCAAAATACAGAGAAAGCGGCATGCACTGGGCAGGTTTTAGGCACAGAACTAGGAAAATCCCCAAGGAATAAACTGACTTCCGCCAGACAAGCTGAAAACTGATTAAAATATTTATCATCCTTTGGGTATGCAATAGCTTTTGATGATGGAAGGCATATTAATATTCATCTTTGCTGCTTGTCTACACTTCAGACAGATCCAGGAAAGGATGTTCAAATGACCAGTTTTCTTTCCTCACCAGGAGCCTTGAGCCCTGGTGCAGCTTGGAAAGGAGACGCGCCTTGTGATGTGACTGAGCTTTTCCTCTGGGGGATGGGGATGGGGAAACAAGCCAGGAGAGACCTTTGCACTGGGAGGCTTTAAAGGATTACTGCTTTCTCCAAGGAAGTCTTTTGCTAGAACAAAGGGGAAAGTTGGGCCATAATTTTATGAGCCACAGAACTACTGTGCTGTCTGAGCACAGGAAATGGACCTGGCTTCTTATGAAGCCAGGGAGCCACGATCTATAAAGGGTTTGATGGAAATGCCTCTGGAGGTAGACGCCCTCCCCATTCCCCAGCTACTTTGTTAAAGAGGAAGGAGGGAAAAAAAATGAGTCGTGTCTGCAGCTTCTGCCCAGGTCTTGTGATGTTG
Organism: Microtus ochrogaster; assembly: GCF_000317375.1. Taxonomy (NCBI): domain Eukaryota; kingdom Metazoa; phylum Chordata; class Mammalia; order Rodentia; family Cricetidae; genus Microtus; species Microtus ochrogaster. Next base: position 1,714,905 of record NW_004949152.1, on the reverse strand, counting down.
TTTTGAGTGTACCATCCATTGCCCCTTCATCCTCAGCCAGAACCCGAATAAACGTGCTGTCTACATGAAGATGTACAGAGTGGCTTGTGGGCTTTTAGGATCAGTCTTCTTAACTTCCTTTTTTTTATGAGAGAAAGAATGTGACTCTATTAACTGTGATAATTAAGTAGCATTTTCTGTCTAGTTTTAACTTACCTTGATTCCATTTGGGGGAGCAAATATGAGCACTGAAGGAACTTGCCCTTTCTTATTGATTGGTCTGAAAAAACTAAAAATTGAAAAGAAGCCTCTCATAAAACATGTCAGCACTTCGTTTTCACATTTCAAATCTGAAGATTCAGAAGCTTCCCTTTTATACTTACTTTTTTTTTAATAATTCCATGCCACTCAGATATTTGTATGAGTGATAACCTGAAAATTGTACAATAATTTTCTTTGAAATCTATTTTAATATTGTGACATCAGAAGAGAACTGTTCTGTCTTCATCTAGTTATTTAATCATACATCTGCTCCATGCCGTCCAGATAAGGGAGCTGTACCAAGAGCTGGGACTTAGGTCTCCCAGGCTGATAAGGCACAAGGCAGTAAGTAATTCAGCGGGAGGAAAATCAAAGGCGAAAGGCAGAGTCTGACACAGGCCTGTGGGAAAACGAAGGGTTCTGATAGATGGAGACGGGTAGAAGATAGTCAAAGATGGCGCGAGCTGAGATGCAGTAGGCAGGAAAACATTCTGTGCTTGCAAACTTGATTAGACTTCATGGAGTTTGTTTTGTGTGAGTCGGGCAGCGACAGATAAGACGAGAAAGATTAGCGCGGACCCTTTTGTCCTAATGCATTTTCGGTGAAGCACAGCCCTCTCTCTCATCCCTAATGACTCCCAAAGTCATCGGGAGCAGAGCCAAGTATGTGCAGCTAAGAATAAAATGGAAACCAGTTTGATTATCTTGTGTTTGCAAAGGTTTTGCCTAGAAAACAAGTCAGATCACATCATTTGCCCCAATTTCACAATCCCTAAACACAGCTAACAAGCAACTCTCCATTGTCAGAATATGAATTACAAATGGGTGGTTTTTCTTACCAAGTTTCTTATTATTTCCCTTCCATTATCTAAATGCCAGAATAATAATTTTAAACCTTCCTTGGCCAGAGGCAGATCTTCCCACGTGTGAGCCACTTACAGGTTCTCTCCTGTGTGCGGGAGCATGCCCCTTCACTGCTAGGATTGTGGTGGAAGAAATGGCATCTCCCACGTGTCTTGTCCTGGTGACAGTCCTGAGGACTCAGTACGGCATAGGCAAAATTTTGAAATATCACTAAAGGCCATGCGTTAGTTCCTTGATTTGGTTCAGGATAGCAGGCATGGTAATAAATAGAACAGAATGGGCTCTTCTTCACACTCTCATCCCTTTTGGCTGGCACTACTGTTTGGAACTGCACTCTGTGTGGCCCTGTGTTTGACATTGCCTTCTGGCACAGCAGTGACACTGTGTGAAACACTGAGGTGGTAGCTGCCGGCTCCTTCCGGTCCCTTGTGTGGCATAGGGATCTTTGTTCCACCTCACTTTTGTCCCTCTCTGCTGCTGCTGTTCCTTCTAAGGCACAAGGTGTTGATTCTGGAGTGATCACTACGTCTCAGCTTGCCCTGCCTTGAGAGTCTGAAGATTGCCTTCACTTTGATTCTCTTTAGGATCATAAGGTCTGGGGATAAATAAAAAGACCCTTTCTCCTTAGATAATAGTGAGACAGAGAGATGACATTATAGGGCTACTCTTTCATTTGACCAGAACCCTTATGAGTTCCCACAGTATGATTCTCTGGAGAACAAATGGGTTCATGCTTTCCAGAAAATTCTTCTTCTATATTCTTTCTCTTTTTTCTTTTTTTCCAAGGAACAGGTTGCAAAAATGTTTGGTATTGTTTAGTTTCTTCCAAGGCCTGCCAACGGCATTTACTCTGTCTTCTGATCTTACTGAACGTCACTCTAGGTGACATCCACCCCAGTACTAAGCTCTGAAGAGCAACTCCAGTGAAGATCATTCTGACCTTGTCCTTCGGTGAGAAGAGGAGCTCAGAAAGGCATGGAGACAGAGAGGCAGACCATGGTGGGTGTGGAGCCTCATTTCCCAGCGGCCCCCGTCTCCAGCAGCTGGGCCTTCCTGTGCTGTTAGCAGCCTCCACCTGTGTGGTTGTAGGACAGCATGACCAAGAAGCTATTTCTCCGAAACATTCCCCACCCTGTTAGTGTAGAGGTGACATGTGGTTTAGTGCACCCTCCACCCTCAGCATGCTGGTTTTGCTTTGTGGCACCATCTCTGGCTGGCAGGGTGAGTACTTAGTGTGGCTCCCATATGTGCCAGAGCCCTGAGCTGAGTCTTTCAGGTAAGCAGAACTCACTGGAATGAAAACATCTGTAGTGAAGAGCATTCTCTTTCCCTTGGTCCCTGGAGTCACCCTTTCCCTCCCTCAGTGGCTCGCACTATTCCTAGCTTTTTCTAGATATTTTTAGAGATACTTTGCATACTTAAAATTATATATACAGTCTTGATTATATAACACATTGCATCTTTTATGAAAAAGATTTGTTTTAAATTCTGTGTATGGGTATGCGTGAGGGAATGTGTGCATGAGTGCTCGTGCCCACAGAGATGAGAAGAAGGTGTTGGAATCCTCTGGAGCTAGAATTATAAGGAACTGAGAGCCATCTGGCATGTTCTGAGACCGAACTCAGGTCCTGTGCAAGAGCAGTATATGCTCTTAGACAGTAAGCCATCCTATCAGCCCCCATATAACAGTACCTTGCAGCTCTTTCCAGGTTTGTATGTCCTGATCATGTGGTTTCATAATCTATTTGGCTAGTCTTTTATTGATGGAGGAGGGTCATCTTTCTATCTGTTGTTTTATTGGTTAAGTAATAAACTGCTTGGCCTCTGATAGGACAAAACATTAAGTAGGCGGAGTAGACAGAACAGAATGCTGGGAGAAAGAAGCTGAGTCGGACAGTCACCATGATTCTCCCACCAGACACAGACGTAGGTTAAGATCTTCCCTGGTAAGACACCTCGTGGTGTTACAGAGATATTAGAAATGAGTTAGATCAATATGTAAGAGCTAGCCAGTAAGAGGCTCGAGCTAATGGGCCAATTAGTGTTTAAAAGAATACAGTTTCCGTGTAATTATTTTGGGGTAAAGCTAGCTGGGTGGCGGGACTCAGCCCCGCCGCTCCTTTCTGGTATAAAGCTAGTTGTGTGGGCGGCAGGGTAGCCCGCTGTTCCTATTGCAACAGGAATTATTATCTTTAGTTTTCCACTTTCACAAATAATGTAGCAATGAGTATTTTTCTATATAATATTTTTGACATTTGAAATCATCGTAACACTTAGAATTATTGGACTAAAATACATGCATTTTTATTGTAGTTTTTAAGGAAGAAAGGGTTGGGCATTTTGTTCCAGGCAGAGTTCTTGCTGGGGAAGGCATGGCAACAGTCAGGTGGCAAGACCAGGAAGCTGGCCAATCACATTTTCTTCCACACACAGGAAGTAGGGCCAGAACAAGAAATGGGGCAAGGCTTTATAAACCCTTAAGTCCTGCTCCCCTCACCCAGTGACATGCTTTCTCCAGAAATGGGACCAAGTGTTTAAATACAGGAACTTATGGGGCCACTTCTCATTCAACCCATCCCATTCCACCTCTGCGTCCCTTAGGCTCAAAGCCATCTCATGATGCCAGATGCACTTAGCCCAGCTTCCTAAGTCCCCACGGTCTTTCACAGTAACCCCCCGTAGAGTAAAAAGAAAATTAGATACTTCCAACATACCATGGCACAGAATATACATTTCCATTCCAAAAGGCAGGGATGGGGGCATAGTGAGGAAAGATTGGGCTAAAGTAAGTCCAAAACCCAGTAGGGAAAACACCAAGTTCTGTAGCTCCATATCAGATGTCTAGGGTGTGAACTTCAGAGGGCTCAGATGGCCCGACTCTTCCCTTTGCTGTCTGCTAACATCTCTCTTAGGTTTTGTTCCCTCTATTCAGCTGTCCTTGGCAGATGTCTCATTTCTGCTTTGCTGATGAAGAAGTTGGGGCTCAGACTGCTCAGTGATTTACCAGGTCACATCCTTAATGAATGACAGATCTGGGGTTTGTAGTGAGGCAGAGGTTCCTGCTGTCTTAGTTACTATAATAACTTGAGCCACACAGCACTTACGTCATTGTGATCAAAGAACCAGAGTAGATCCCAAGATTCTAATAGGGAGCCGTCCTGCATGCTGACTGGTAACCGTGGGAACGATCGCTCTCTGCACACTGACACTCAATTAGCTGGGGCAGCTACTGGGGCCAAGTCGAGCCCTATAGGTAGAGCTTCCCCGCCCCTTCCCCCTACAAATCCTAAGGCTTGGTCTCCTGACTATTTTTTGCTGGTGGAAGTGATGGGAGGAAGCATGCCTGCTGCCTGATTTCTGTTTAAAGTTATGTTGCTGTTGGACAGTGTTCAGGTCTGAGCTTCAGTTGTTGCTTTCTGATATGATGAGACTTCTTGGCCTCTTGTTTGCTGTCATTCTTCCTCCCCACAGCCACTCCTCATTAGGTTTATTTAAACACTGGTTTATCCTCTGCGCTGGGCCCTTTCCTGCTTTGCTGTCAAAGTGCAGCTCGAAGCCTTTACTGTGCACAGCAGAGTTTCCAGTTCCACTTCCTAGTTCCTAGGCAAGAGGTTTGTTTTTTTTTTTCCTGGAATACTGTAGGTGGGGGGGACAGCACGGACAGATGACTGCACAACAGGAGCCCTTAGCATTGTGACATTAGTTAAACGTCCTGCTGTTGTGACAAAGATACTGCAGAGGAATCGGTTTAAAGAAGGAAAGTTTATTTTTGTTAAGGGTTTCAATCAGAGGTCACCTAGCGCCATTGCTTTGGGCCCAAGGCAAGAAGGAATATCATGGCTGTAGGAGTACATGACAGAGGAGGCTGTTTACCTCCTGGCAGCTGGGAAACTGGGAGAAGGGGCAGGGACAAGACAAAGTCCCCAAGAACATGCTTCAACAACCCATTCCTTTCAACGCCCCTCCCATACAAATGGATGGATGGATGGATGGATGGATGGATGGATGGATGGATGGATGGATGGATGGGTGGGTGGATACATACATACATACATACATACATACATACATACATACATACATACATACATACATAGTTAAGTAGTGTTTTAAACGAACAGCCAAACAACTAGGAGCCTGTGGTACAGGGTATGTTGACTACTCTTTCTACATGTGTGTTTGTTTGTGATCTTTGTTGATTGACCTACTTTCCCTACTTCTTGTTTTAATCTGGATGGCCAAATTCCCTGAGTTAAAAGCATTGGCTTGCTAATGTCTTTTCCGCCTTTCCTGGGATGTTGTCTCCCTGCATTAGTGAGCATCAGTATTGGGATGTGCAGTTGTTAGAACCGTCAAATAAGGTCCCCAGCTGCTTGGGTTCTTAATCTTGACTGCATATTTGGATCGCCTAGGAAATTTCTTTCAAAATATTGCTTAGACATCAGCTCCAGAGACACTGATTTAACCGGCCTGGGTCATGGCTCCCAGTTGATAGTGTTTTGGCAAGCTGCAGACTTGACTGAATGGGTGAATAAGTGAACCTTAGCAAATGAAGAGGAAGGCCCTCTCCCTTTAGCCCAGAACGAAGGTATCCAGTCTGCGGGGTTTCTTTAATTCCCAGAGTGGTCTGGAGTAGGCGCTCAGGAAAGAGAGCTGTGTTCTAATTCTTTCGTGTGGTAGAGGTTAATGTTAATACAGTCATAACATAAAGAATGAGGGACCCATTGGATACCAGAGAGCATCACGGTCAGTGGGGACTTCTGATTTCATCTGGAAATCAGGAAAGAAATTGACAGAGATAGGGGAGGGAAGAGAATGGTTGTTTTCCATGGAAAGAATTGTATGTATTAGGGATGGGAAGTAAATGCATGTTACACGCAAGGTTCTGGAACAGCTGTAACTGGTAATTCTACTCAAACTCGTCTTATTCGGGAAACGGCACCGCTCCTCTGTGCCTGGCAGGTGTTGTGTGGAAGCATCTTGAACTGTCTCTCGCAGCTCACTCTTTATTGTGTTTTCCTGCTGTTCTGCTGCTAGCCTGTCTAGACCCGCCCTCTCGTCACCGCTATTGCAGCGCTTGCCCCCTGGCTTCAGGAGGTCCTCACACAGCTGCTAGGGTAACGTTTTGTTTGTTTTTTGCTTTTTGTTTTTTGAAGACAAGGTTTCTCTGTAGCTTTGAAGCCTGTTCTGGAACTCATCCTGTAGACTAGGCTGGCCTCGAACTCACAAAGATCCACCTGTCTCTGCCACCCAAGTGCTGGGACTAAGGGTGTGAGCCACCCCCGCCTAGTTTAGGGTAATGTTTTTCATTGCAGATCTGGTCATGCCTCTCCCTCGTAGACTTATCAGTGGGTGCAACTGATTCCTCCTCAGTCCCTTGTGCTGTCCCCTCCACCCCCACCTTACTCTGGAGAGTCTTCCCTGCTGCCCTACTGCCCTGCGGTTCTTCCTCAGTCAGTGGAACACAGGGCTCCTTCTGCTTGATGGTCTTTGTCTATCCTTCCTCTTCCTGATTGTCTTCTCCCACTGAGACAGACTCTCATTTTTCAGGTGTGACTCCCTTGACCTCCTGACTAGATCAAATGCTGGACTCCGATTCTGTCGTTATCCTCAGGAAGCCAGCCTTGGCAGCTCAGGCTTTATCTGGAGGCCTTGGGTATCTTTGGCAGACAGACCTTAGGAGCATTTCCTTGTTCCTAAGAGGCATGGGAATCGCAGCTGTGATTTTGGGCAAATGATTTCTGTATCTCATTAGCTGTCTCTTGACAGAGAATTGGGGACTGTTGAGCCATACCAACTGCACCTCAAAATGCCATGTGATTTCCTTGTACCGACTTCTCCCACTCGTGAGAACTGGCCAGTTCCACGGTGTCACTGGGTACCGTTACCTTCAGGAATACTGCAGCGTCAGATTTTCACTCTGAGTGACATCTACACTGTCACCTGTTCCACAAAGACCTGGCAGTGAAGCCATCATCCGGCCTTCATTGTGTCCAGCACGTCTCCCACGTCCAGCCTTCCAGGGCATCCTTGCAGTGCAGCTGCGTTCTGGGCTTCGATGCACTTGTGGGACGATCCCTGGTAATGCGCCAGCTCCTTCCTCAGTTCTGTGTCTTCCTAATGCCCCTTGACTCCCACATTTGAAAAGGCAGGGTTCTTGGGGTGCTATATTTTCCTTTTCTCCTCCAGATATCAACGACTCCAGGAGCTCTGCCCTCAACTTCCTGTCAGAAAGGTCTACAGCCTGCCCCTATAACCCAGCCCACAGTTGGCCTGGGTTGGGAGTCACCTGATTTGGGAGTCACCTGACAAGGTCAAGGACCAGTGGACTTTAACATGTAGAGCCCTATGGTCTGTGGACACTGGTTTTAGAAGCAGTCTTCAGAAGCTATTTTTTATAGCTTTTCTGTGGGTGCCCAGCCCAGCCTTGCCTTCTAACTTGGAAAGACTGTGATGTTTCTTGGCACGGGAAGGGCCCTTGGCACAAGTGCAAGACTCTTCATGCTGACTGAGTTGGAATCTCTCAGTGAGAAGTGACTTGTTGTCCTGATTAGAATGTAAACACTTGCCAATGTTGAGTTTTGTCTCTCACATGAGTTTTATTATACCCTCCTGTGTTTATAAACATGTCTAAGCATAAGGGAGAAATTGTGGGAACCTTTTGTGCCCACAAGAGTATCCATTTTTTTTTCTGTGTGAGCTGAAGTTAAGATAACTTACCTTCCCCAGAAGCCCTAGTATAGTGCCTGGGTTCTCATCTCTGCACTGTTCCATTCTCTTTTAGAAGTCGGCAAAGAATTATGTTCAACTGTAGTTCAAGTTTAGCTGGTGTCTACTATAGATGTTCAATTGTACTTCAAGTTCAGCTGGTATCTACTATAGAGACACAAAGTTCAAACCAGCCAAACATTAGAGAACGTTCATGTGTATATATGTTAAGCAAACAGATATATGCACAAATAAGGCATGATGTGTGGGATACCAAACGCATGGACCAACAGGGTAGTAATGGGACTGTGTTGGAGAACTCACGTCAGACAGAAACATTTGAAGACTCCATAGAAGAGGCACTGCTTTTGGGTTGTGCCTCAGTGAATCAAAAGGAAAGATTTGCTGAGTTCTGAAGAGGAGAGATGGGGCCATTTGGGATAAAGCAAATGGGGTGGGGGACCATGGAAGAAAAGAATGTGTATCTGATACTTAGATATAGTGTGTGGGGGGGGGGCACTTCAAAGAGGAGAATCAGCCTTGAATGACATGCTTTGACGTTTGTCCTTTGTTTTGGGTACAGTGGTGAAGTTGTCAAAATGATAATGGTAACAGCACTTTAGGGAAGTGAAGCTGGCCAAGAAGACCTATTATCAGAAATTTCTATGACAAATAGCAAAGGCAGTAAGGGTAGGAATACAACATAGGGTGAACCCAGTTTTGTATTTTATAGATAAAAGAAATCTCATCATTGTCTAATAACCTCAAGAGACAAGGAAAGTGACAGCTTTAGAAAATGGGTGGGTAAATGAATATTCCATGTGCCACACTGAAGGACACAGATGAGAAAGACAGTTAGGGGTAAGAAATGAGTGTGACTCGCCAACAGAGCATCTCCAAAGAACTCAGTCCAGAACTCACCGAGGCCCTCAGAGCTAGCGCGCACTTGGGGATTTGAGCAGTGTCTACAGTAGACACACATTATTGCCTATTCTGTACTAGCTGTGTTCTTTTCTGTCAGCTCACGTGTAAGAACACCAAACACATGACAGTCATCTCCTCTGAAACAGAAGCTGCCATAAATGGGAGAGAGAAAGAAAAGGGAAGTAAACAATAAACACTCAGTGCGGTGGAGTATGGGATGGATTAGCATGAGCAGCTAGAAATGGCCTGATAGGCATCTGCAGTAGTGCTCAATGTGAGCGGGAGAGTCAGGGGCTTACCTGTGTCAGACTGTGAGAGAGTGAGAATGAGCAGGTGAAGGGCTAGGCCTGTAAGAAGACAGGTCTGGGAGATGGTGAACTCAGCTCCTGCCAGTGATGTTCACAGGTCACCCTGAGGTGCCTGCCTAGAAGCCCATTTTATCCCTGGTGTGCTCCTACAGAAAGAAGCCTGGGGACGTGCAGTTGCCACAGCCGACTGAAATAGAGGCTGACCTAAAGCCTTAAACGTTTTAATTTGCAAACCCATTGTTGTATTAAATCACAAATGGGAGGCGACTTAGCAATGCATCTCCAGAACTGCACCCGGCTCTGGCTGTGGCTTTGCAATTTATGCTGAAAATGAACATTGAACTCCGTGGCATAAAAACAGATTGTTGATTTTGTGATTAATTTGGCCTCTAAGGCCAAGGAAACTGTTGATGCTGTATATCAGTTATAAAGTTGTGGTAACATTTGTGGGGCAAAATGAAAAATCAATATTGTAACTACAGGATAGCTCTCTTAAAATCCGAGGTGTGTTTGCTTGCAAATTGCATGAAAGAAACTGACCCCCAAAGGGACAAACCTACCTTCATTTTTTTTCCACAAGTGTATATCTAGGGTAGGAAGGCAGAGGGAAATGTTGGGTGTTATTACAGTGTTGCTGGGGGTATGAGGAGAAAGATCAAATTGTTGTAATTTCCAGCAAAACCTCACTTACAGTTATGTGTGTCCTGAGGCAACCTCAAGGAGTATTCTCTCTCAGATGGCTGTGCACTCAGAAACCCCGGGATGCCTGGGTCATGCTTCAGCCTCTGCTAATCTGTAGGCTGGTGGCATATCCATCTCTTTTGTTCCCTGGTGGGTGTGGTGGTCTTAGGTGAATACTTACCGGTGTCAGTGGAGAGAGAGCATCTTCCTTTCGCATGCTATGAATAAGACATTGGAGGTATTTGTTCTCCATTCCTAGAAAGGGGATCTTCTTGCCTGTTAGCCTGTCCGTTTAGAAACTGGTAGAAGGCCTTTCTTTCTTTCTTTCTTTCTTTCTTTCTTTCTTTCTTTCTTTCTTTCTTTCTTTCTTTCTTTCTTTCTTATCTAGCCTTTTATTTTAGCAAAAGAAAATGATCTCTGTTTGCCCTGGTAAATGAGTCTTTCTCAGACTTCACTAGACGCACAGAATCCGGGGAGGGGCTTTCACTGGTGGCACTGCACTTGCCCAGGATCACTTGTTGGCAGTTGTGTTCAGATGAAGAGACCCGTTCTGTGATGGCAACTGCCCAGATGTCTGAAAAATGCTGGGATTGAGTATGACCCATGACCTAGGCAAAACTTGTAGCACGAATAGTAAAAACCCAAAGACAGAAAACCCACGTGCAGCCCCGGTCCAAATTAGTGGGCTAAAAAACCTACAACATTTTTAATTTGTACCCCAAACATTGGGTGCCACATGAAGCACGAATAATAAAAACCCAGAGACAGAAATTGGGGTTCAACCCGAAAACCAGAAAAGCAAGGCAGCCAAGCCACTAAAAAGTCTTACCTCTATCAAGGCTGAGCGACTGCAAACTAACCAGCTAAGCCCCTCTCTCCTCCCATTTTATATTCCCTCTAATGCTGGGATTAAAGTCAGGACTCTCTAGTACTGGGATTAAAGGTGTAGGTTACCACCACCTGGATTTGTTTCTGCTTTGATCTTGTGTAGCCCAGGGTGGCCTTGAGCTGACAGAGATTCATCTGCCTCTGTCTCCCAAATCCTGGGATTTAAGGTATGTGTCACCATTATCTGACCTCTAGTGGCTTTAGCTTTGCCTCTGGTCTTCAGGCAAGATTTATTTACTAAAATGCGAATAATATACCACCATAAAAACTTGCAACCAGAGTCTTTGCCTTACCAGGCAGGCCATCCGTAGAGCCAGGACTTAGCCTGTGATTAGAGGAAGAGGAGGAGGCAAGGATTAGTGACATGCCATGGTCATTGTCATTGTGTCCAGTGGACTTGCTTCAAGTAGCACTTCTCCAGGGCTTCTGTCCCATGTCATTGAGGACAGTTGAGTGCTCAGTTGCCTTGGATATGTGGGCAAAGGAGGCGGTTTCTTTGCCATCTCGTTTGCTTCTTCTCATTTCATTTGAAGCAGTAAATTTGTGCTTCTGTATAACACCAAGATTAATATGGCCATGTTTAGTTAACCTTTGTCATCTCCCTTAGGAGCTCTCTGTCCGCAAAAGAGACGCTCCTGCCGTGTAGGGTGGCAGAGATTGCTCCACAGTTTGGCCCATCTCCAACAGCTTTGTTCTCTGCAAAACGAACTTGATCTGATGAATAAAAGTTTGGTGTATTTGATGAGTCAGAGATCAGGAAGAAGTCCTTGTCTCTGATGAGGCTCTGAGAGTCAGACACAGTGAACGTCGGGGATTAAATAGACCCTAATCTCAGAAGAACACCCCGGAGCATGGACGCATCCTGCAAGAGAGATGCTGTACGTCTTGCAGGCCATGTAGGTTTTCTGTTAGGAGCAACATCAAAGCCGGGAACTTTAGAGATTATAGTGTGCTTGACAGCAAAACTTGCCTGTGCCCTGCTCCTCACCTTCCCTGCCAGTGCTTCACCCCAGAGCAGCATCCTTTCTTCCCCCAAAGCAGGACGCACAACCCCCTCCATCCAGAGCCTGCTGCCCCTTTAAAGCCCTTGTGGGTCAGCATCAGGGCCTCAGCCATCAGCATTGTCCTGCCACAGTGGGGACACCTTCCCACGGCCACTTCCCAGGGCCTCTCTTATTTGTGGAAGAATTTCAGTGTTTTGCTGACTCCAAGAAGATCAAACAACGGGAAGACGGGGTGTTTCCCTCATTGCGGACAAAGGACTTAGTCCTTTACCTTAGAATTTTTGTTTTCTGTGATGTGTCAGAGAAATACACTCCCGTCTTTTCTGTAATTGTTTGCCTGTTTCCGACTGTGATGGGACTGTCCCACATGTTCTCCGCTGTAGCCCGGAAACGAGCGACAACAAAGAAAACTGCCTTTGATACATTGTTGGGGAGCAAAATCAAACTGTTCTTCAATGAGATCTTTTTCTAGAAAGCAAGTTATGGTAGCATTTTGCTTTTCAGGCAAAACAAGGAAGAAAAGTTTCTAAAGGAGAGGGTCCCTGCTTCTTGCCAGGATGCTCTTGGATCTAGCCTTTAGCTACTACTTGGGATGGTCAGATACCCGTGGAGGACAGGCTGGAAAGGCGAATGCCATCGAGGGGAAACTCTATGGCATAAAATCTCAGTAGTGGAAAGTGCTTTGTGCCTAAAGATAGGTCTTTCTGGTGCACGGCTGGTAATGGTGAATGGCGAAGGACTCACTAAAATATCTTAAATCGTCTCCCTTAAACATGTAGCATCCGTAGAGGTCAGACAGAGCCGAAACTTGAACAGCTGTACAACAAGCCTCGGAGATTGTCTTTAATTGTGTCCCCTTTCTCTAACAGCAGTAATTCTTGTTTATATTGTCAAGAACCTTTCCACAGAGCACAAGCACACCATACTTGAAGGTCAAATGCTTAACCCTTCTGCATGGTTACAATGAAAATGGAGCCTTTTGTTTTCATTAATGTATACCCCAGCCACGGATACAGGGAGAATGGGGGCCCCAAGCGTTCACCAGGCTGAAGTAACTTATTGTAAAAGACCCACAAAGGGGGCACATTTCTGTTTCCACACACACTTGTTTAGCCTTTGCCTTCTGCATCTAACCACAAAACAATAGGATCATTTATCAATGGGCAGAATTTTTGGGTACCATTTTGTTCCCTTGACCTCTGTTACTTTTTACTGACCCAACCAAATTGCTTAAAATTTTTCCTTTTCTTCTGTCAGTGTTTAAAGCCGCTTAATGTCTCTGAAGTGATCCCCTTTCTCTTGAACACTTCACACTCCTGTTGACCACAGCACCTGTTACTGTAGTGGACCATGAAATCGCGAATGTCATGCAGCTCTTATTGACTGATAATACTTTATTAGATATAAATAGAGTATCCTCCAGTCTCTGGGCAGATGCACATGTGCCCACAGAGACCCATGTATTGATTTGTGGAGGTCAACCAGGAAAGAAGTTTGGTGTATTTGTTTGTTTGTCAGGCAAGAAATATTTCTTTTCCTCCTTAAGAGTTAACCAAAGCTCAGGGGGCCAGTTCAGCAAACATTAAATATGAGCCCCAAACACGAAGGCCTCTTTGTTACTGAAACAAAAATCCCGCAGCAGGTGGTAGCCTCGAACACAGGAGGGAGGAGGAGGTCCAGTTGTTGCCCATTTTTCTAATCCTTTCAGAATACCCATTGTCCAGACCCCAAATTTAAGCTGTCCCCGCTCGGTCTCATGGAGAGAAGCTTGGCATGAAAGGGCTGCACCCGTTGATGCTCCTGCATATGGGCTTCATCTCTGGGTAGGGAGTGTGTCACCACTAAACAAGACAGGATAGGTAATTACCTCCCAGAGATGAGCCAGTGAGACCTGTTGATGAACGCGTGAAACTGTTCTCAGTGTGGGAAGGTAGAGTGCAGTGGGGGTGTGCGCCAGCGGCGGGTGCTTTCCCTGTCTAAACCCAGGCGGAAATGTGGCCTTTGTTGTCCTGGGGGCTCTCAAAGCAAGTGTGTGTGAACCACAGCTCCCTAAAGCTGGGGTTAAACTCTGTTATCCTCCTCTGTTTCTCAAGGTGCTGCACCAGGGGGTATCGCTTTTAGAGGGGTTAACAATCTAGGTTGGAAAAAATAAGAGGTTTTTGCTTTTCCTGAAATTGAATGGGATGTAGTTGCTAACTCTAGACCCCAGGACACCCTGAGTAGGCTGCATTAAAAGATGAGCCAAAGGGCTAAGGCAGGCTCCCAGACAGGTTCCTGTTGCTGCTTGTAATGAAGGCACCCAGTATCCATTCATGTGCTGGGCCCTTCTGCATTACCATTGAGCCACCCATAATTGATTCTTTGATTCCAAATCACAGCCATTGAAGAAAATGGGTGCAGTGTAATGATAGTTCTCTTTTATAAACTTGTGAGACGTCTGGAGCTGAAAATCATGTTCCCCGAAACTTAAGACATAAATCCTAACAAGTGACAGATGCCCCACACGAAGTGCTGTGTGAATACTGGCTGCTCAGGCTTGCCAGAAGGAAGCCAGAAGGAAGCCACATTTTTTGCCGCGTCGGCTGCACATTTGGTATGGTGAGGGCTGTGACTGGTGATGCTAAACTTATGGACAGAATTGGAGCTGCCAAGTGGTAGGGCTGTGTGTGCATGTGAGCGTGTGCGTGAGTGTGCGTGTGTGTGGTGCTTGAATGGAACCCTGGGCTTAGCACATGCCAGTCAAACACCTTACTCCTGAGCTACTCCCCAATCCATCATCAGAAACGTAGCTTGAGACAGGATTCCAATATGTAGCCCACGATTGCTTTAAAGTCAAGATCCTCCCAATTCTACCTCCCTCCTACTTCACCACCATGCCCAGTCCCAAACTTGAGGACTTTATAGCTTTTCAGATAACAACAGCATTTAGAAGTTAGTGTTTCTTATGATACGAGCATCTCTTCCACGTACAATGTTCACAAATGTGAGAAAAGAGGAAACCCACCTAAGTTATTTTTTTATAGTTTTTAGCCTTTCAAGAAGCCATCTGGAATAGTTGTTTACAGACCTGAGGCTCTTCCCTTTCTCTGTTAAGAAGTGGTGTCATTTTTAATGCCAGCGTGGCACAGTGTGTGATCTCCTAGGATGAACCTCCCAGTGAGGATTGCCTTGATCAGGTTGGCATGTGGACATGCCTATGATGGAGTTTTCTTAAGTGGTTTAGCTGAAGTAGGAAGACCCACCCTGAGTGTGAGCAGCACCATTTCAAGGGTAGAGCCCCGAACTGTGTGAGTGACAAGAGTGAGTGAGTGACATCATGGTCATTTCTGCTCCTGACTGAGGTGACGAGCTACTGCAGGGCCTTGTCCTGACTGCCCACAGTACTGTGGAATGTGAGCCACATATCCCTGTCTCCCTTAAGTTGCTTTCCTCAGGGTGGCTTATCACGACACAAGGAAAGGGAACTAGGTAGTGTTATTCTGTCAGGCCTGCTGTGCCTGTGTCCAAGTAAGACTCCCAGCAGCCAGGGAGAGAGCCCTTGCTCCCTCTGGCATAGGCTGGCACTGAGACTGGGCACTTCCTGAAGCCTAACATCATTCTTCCCGGTCTTGCTCACCATGCCCACTCCCTCTCTGGCTCCTGGGTCAGTGTCAACACCCTGAACCTGGGTGTCATCGCTTCCAGGATAAGTTTGCTCATGCCGTTGACCTACACAGATGGTTGGGAGAATTTATTGGGCTGTCAGGTCGCACATCAGTCCTACCCAGCTGTGTGACTTGAGGTGAGTTGCATAATGCTTTTTTATTACCATTTATTATTATTGATAGTTATTATGTGTGTGACCATGCGTGTGTGTGTGTTGGCACACATATAAGCAGTGTGAGCATATGGGGGACAGGAGACCTCTTTGTAGAGTACGTTCCTTCCTTTCACTTTTAGTTGGATCTGGGGCTGGAACTTTCAGTTTGGCCTGTGCATCATATGCCTTTACTTGCTAAACCATGGCCTGTGTCTTGATTTCTTCTCTAGAAATTGTGATGATAATTAAAATAAAACCATTTTTGCTGAATTCTTTCAACAAATTGCCCTAGGGATTTAAATTAGGAATGTGTGAAAAATGCTCAGGACAGGGTGTGGCTGTTGGTAATGTCCAATAACTAATAGTTATTGTTATCAACCCCTTTCTGGTAATACTTACATGGCTACTGTATGACGTGTTTTTTCTTTTCCTGCCTACTAGTAATACTTTAATAAATAAAATCTTCATAAATTACCGATTAACAGGTACTGAATCCCTACTAGAGAATTCTGTCACACAGATAACTGGGTATGGTTGTACGTATCTACACTCTACCCTGGAATACACTGCTTAGACCTTGTCAAAAGCCAAAACAACAACAAACAAGTTATATCACAAAACCGTGTGAGTGTGTGTGCCTGTCTGTCTCTGTGCACCCTCCGTTCTGTGAGTCTATGGGAGACACCTCCAGGTCTCCATAGACAGTGCTGCTAATAGGTGGGGACTGCATTTCGCTGAGTGGGTCTTTTCCAAGGACAAAAATGGCAACTGCTCGTGGCACTGTCCCTCGATTATCTGGAGTTTTCACAGTCACATTGTGCCACTTCATTATGGCGGGCCAGAGTTTCCACTTTGGGGATCTTAAAAAAATAATAAGGTAGTTGAAGGTGGCTGGATTTTTATGTAAGCCATGGCTTTGTTCTTACAGGTAATGTGTTTTAGTTTTTATTGCCATGGTAAAATGAGAATAGTGCTTAGCTGATTGGTGTTCTATGATGCTGCTGATGTTAGGATAGTCATTTGAGAGAACATTCTAATAGAGCAGAGTCATTAATAATGAATTAAAATCTATTCTAAAGCTGAATTAAGCCCCCATGTCACCCTCCTGCATCCTCCACCCTGCATGTGTAGCTATTTCCCCTAGATTAGACGCTCCTGGTGGCTAAGGAGTCTGACCTGTTGATATCCACGGTGTATCAGAGATTCAGCTATCGTTCCTCACATGGGAGGTGGCCTTTGCCCTGTGCTCTGGGTGCCTAGTCTAAAGTGCACTGGCCTGGGTTAATACATCTAATTGCTCATTGTTCCTCAGCTAAGCTTCATTATCTCATCTATAAAGGTATGATAAATGATTGCTTTACACAACTGCCATAATTAAGAAAATATTCTGAAAGCATCTTGCAGTATATAAATAAATAGATGCCCATGTTGGCCTCTGGCCTCTGGCCTCTTGAGTTAGATGTGGCCCAGCTGCTTACTAATAGATTGAAACTTGGCAATTACAAACCTTTCTGTGTCTCCTTTTTTTTTTTCATCTGTAAATGAAAACACTGTAAACTCCTTCCTCTTGTAGACTTACTAGGATTGATTGGCACGGAGCGCATGAGCAGTGCCTGGCATATGAGACTGCTGGGCGAGGTGCCTCTTGTGTCTTCACTATCACTACTTATGTAGTGCTAAGCACCACTAGGTACCCTAGTGTATATCTAATACATATACACTGTGACTACTGAGGCAGAGGCCCAGGTGAATAGCATAAGGTGTGGTTTTGTCTTCACTGCTAACTTGACTGGATTTGGAATCACCTAGGAGACACACCTCTAGGTCAGCAGCAGGGTGTTTCCTGCGAGGGTTATTTGAGGAGGGAAAGCACCTTGAGTGTGAGTGTGCTGTCATCCCATGAGCTATAGCCCCACAGTACATAAAAAGGAACAAAGGAAGTTAGCTGGGTACAAGCATCTGTCTCTCTCTGCTTCCTGACTGTGGATAATGTGACCAGCCACTTTATCTTTCTGCCACTGACTTCCCCACCATAACGGACTGTGTCTCCGGAGACCATAAGCCAAAAGAAATCTTATCTCCTTAAGTTGCTTTTATTCAAGCATTGGTCATAGGAACAAGGGATGTTGCTAACACAGAAAAGACTCAGTACCCATATTATTTCTCTAAATCACAATAGCAGAGTTTTAGGCTGAAAGCATAGAGCTAACACGTATTACCATGAAGCACACGGTAATGTTGCTCTGGGGACCTGATGTAGACGAGATGAATCTCGTCAGCTCCCTAACGAAAGAATGATAACTACTCTCAAACTGAGAGGTAAACTGAGGCCAGAAAGGAGGAGTAATTTGCCTGTGGTCAGCTTGGCCATGTAAGGCAGTTGCCACCTGGAGCCATTGCCCTTCTTCCCCATACTGAGGTCCCAATGACAGGGAGATCTGCAGCATTACCACCCATCATCATGTCTTCTGCAGCCCTGAGTCAAGTAACCCACTCACCAGCTTTGCCTGCATTTGAATGCCATGCTGACCAGATTCATGTGTGTGTGTATGTGTTTGTGCATGCACACGCGCATGTGCCACATACATACACACGTGCACACACATCTGTCGCCTGTGCGTGCATGGAGGGGGAGTGATTTCCTAAAACCTCTGTCTGCTGAATATCCCTAAGCACTTTGAACTTCAAGTCTCTAAAACTGAATTCTCCTGTAGCTTAGCAGAGTAACTTACCATCATTGCTGTACCTCAGTTTCCATATTTAACATAGGGACTCCTCTCACATGGAGATAGCTACATTAAATGAGATACCATACAAATGTCCCTTGGCCTGGTAGGAAGATGCATTGGGTAACTGTGGCTCTTGCCCTTGGTGTCACTGAGGGGCCAGTTCTCCAGGCCTGAGGGCAGCAGGAAGGCCTCTGGCTTCCCTGTCTCAAGCCGTTAAAATTTCCACTGGGGCTTTGGGTTGGATGTCACAGAGAGAATGGGTGAGTGGAAGGGGAGGGGTGGGTGGCTACAAAGAGTGAGTTATAACAAAGAGCCTTTTCTGCTTCAGCTCTTGTGTAGAAAACATATGTTCAGTGACGCAGGCAGCAGTTGGGTTAAAGACACACTGTAGGGCCGCAGACAAAGGGCCCGCGCTCTGCCTGCATTCACAGAGCATCTAAACATATTCACTTGTCTCCCTAGTTAGGGACTGAGCTGTCAGCTGGATCCTCTTGCAAGTGTGACTTCTTTTTCCCGTTTTCTTTCAAGAGCCTCCTCCTCCCCCTCCCCCAATGTTTTACACTTCATAGAATCCAGTGTGCATGGCAGACCACTCCAGTCTTTGTGCTCCCGATGCTTGGGGAAGACGGGAACAGACCTGATGGGAGCTTGGGTAACTTTCACTTGCCCAGGGACTGGAGGGCGACGCAGCCACCTTTAGGCCAGACATCATCGGCGTCCATTCCTTAGTGCTTGATATAGCTAACCACTATGTCACCCCCAATTAGCAGTTCGGTCGTGAACAGATTAGTGCAGCAAGATTCTTACAAGTGGCGACTGGAAATTAGGGGCGTGTATGTTGTGGCAGGGTTGTGAGCATTCTTGCTTTTATTTATGGAGTGAGTAGCTTTTGGTGAAAAGACAAACGACAAGGCCAGGCACCTCTACAGTAATTGGAAAGAAGTCAGCTGTCATTCCAGTATTCGTGATGGGAAATATATAGGCATGGCCATGCTTACTTGTAGGTCCCCTTGATGTTCTGCGCTGTAGATTAACCCCTTCGTTTTCTATATTGAAACTTCTGCAGCTATGGTAGGTTTATTTCCATGAGTAAGATTTTAGAAACACACATCTCATATATATGGATTAGACATAACACTTTTATTTGTAATATATTAGGGATACTGTTGCAGTTCCAACACACTAGAGATCTGTGAATTAGCGTGCTACTCATTGGGCCACTAAATGTCTCTTGGTCATTTTTCACCCCCTAAGAGGGCCGGTGAAAGTTGACAAGGAGAGAATTATTACCACACTTTATAGAACATACTAAAATTCAATGAAATAAGGTGGTTTATAGTAGTGAGTGAGACTCCTTGTGTCTGTGAGGATATCTTGATTTGTATTTTCATGGCCTTGTTCTTTAGTCCATTTCGATGCTGGTGGCTCTTTTCCTCTTGCTCTTGTTGTTTCCTGACATTGTTTACTGGTTGAGCTACTTGTTCTGGAAAGCACCAGTGCATTCCAACAGAGAGAGGCCACAGAGAGGCAGTAGTCTCCTTTGACTAAAAGCTATAAATGTGTTGGGTGCTCATGCCGGCAGTGGAGGCAATTGCAGTCAAGCTCTGTGGTGTCTTCCAGTATGAGGGTGATTATAGCATCTACAGCTGCATCAGACAAAAGACACCATGTAAATATTTTCTGGCAGAAAGTGTCAGCAAAGTCATCACTGTCAGCACGTGTCTCAACGGACGGAAGCAACCACTGAGTTCATCGACATTTTAACGCCTGCCTTTGGAAAAAGTCCCTGGAAGGAAATTGTTGTGGAAATGTATGCACAGGCTGCAGAGTGTACCAGTGTAGCTGGGGTAGAATTGCTCCCAGTGCTTTGTAGACCAGGCTGGCCTTATACTCACAGAAATCTGCCTGTCTCTGCCTCCTGAGTGCTGGGATTAAAGGCATGCACCACTGCTGCCCAACAGACAGGGCTGTTATATAGAGAAACCCTGTCTTGGAAAAACAAAACAACAACAACAAAAAAAAAAGATTTGCTCTGTGCATGGCACCTTCTTCCCTTGCTTGGTGCGGCATGTCAGCACACAGCAGCAGAATAAGGAGGTGAGCTGATACCCGTTCCCATGTTGAGTGGAATGATGGGAAGAAGGAAAGTCATGGGAGTGTGTCAGGGGTGCCCTCCTCCTGGGGAGCTGCAGCTTGCTCTTGCTTTTAGTGTCATCCCTGCCCTGGCTCCAGGATTGTCTTGGTGAGAATAATTAAGCCATGTCTCTCACCTCGCTCTGAATCAACTTTATTAGGTAGACGGTGCTAACAGTGATGAAGAGGAGACTTGTGACACAGGCCAATCTTTTAGGCTGCTTGGAAAACACACGGAAAGAAGAACAATGATTTTGTAAACTCCATAAAGGTTTAAAAAATAAAAAGCAGTCTGTGAGTATGTAAGTACGTAGAGCCTAGAAATCAAACCCCATCTCATCATAAGAAGCCGTTGTTTCAGTGGCGGTAGTTAATGTACTGTACGTGAAAGATTTAAGGCCGGCTAGAAAGCCTGGCCTCTGCTCTATTAGGCTGCTATTGAAAAGCCAGCAGTGGAACTCCGACTCGGTGCTCTGAGGTTTCTTAATGGGCTGTCGGGGGCAAGACACCAGGGCTGCGCTATACTAGCTCTTTCCTGTGCATTAAAATACAGGGCCAAATGATCACACACACAAGTATGAATTACTTGATGCTCTCTCTCTTCCATATGGCCAGCCGTGTCTTTGGCTATTAATCACGGACCAAATCGGCCAAGGGCCCTCTGAAGCACTGAAGTCAACACTGAGTTGTACCTGTGCCAGTGGGGGCAGTGGGGTTGCAGCGTGAAATAGAAGGATGGGGGCTGCTGGCGCCAAGGCCCAAGCAGCTGGCTTCTATAAACAACACATTTCTCCTTCTTCATCTTCACCTTGTCCTCGGTTTTTCTTTGTGTTCTCTTCTTTTTCTCTTTTCTTCTCTCTTCTTCTATTTCCTCCCTCCTCTCCTCTTTCCTTTCTCCACTTCTTTCTTTCCTCCCTCTTCTTTTTTTTTCCCTTCTTTCCTTGTTCCACTTTTTCTCCATCCTAAAGTCCAGCTTGCAAACGTTGCCCTGGTGTCTGTCCCAGGTGACCACATATGAAGGCCATCCCCCTCAAGGCTCCTGCCAGGAATTTCAACACGGCAGCCATGGAGCGGATTTTAGGATTTCTTTTTCTTTTTTTTAATCAGCATCCATGTCCACCTTTCTGGGTGATTTTTCTGAAATCATTTTTTATATATGACAATTTCTAACATTGGCTAAGCACTCTGTGCGTGCCACAGTGTGCTGACCACTGTATGCAGACGGTCGGACTGCGTATTAATAGCCTCAGGAATATCGTGGCTATCACTTTCACACCTGGGGAAATGAGGGCACTCATTAAAGACTCATTTCTCCACAGGTTTTTCTCCTCAGACCTCTTCCTCTAGTCTCCTCAATTTGCCCACACCCTAACCCACAGAATTCTCAGAGAGAACATTGTGATGGACACATTTGGTGAACTCTTCCATTCAAATGAAACAAGTCTTTGAGAGACACTGAACCAAGCCTGCCTGTCGGTGGGAATGAAAGGCTCCATTGTTGGCCGCCTCTTAAGACGGCTACCTTTGAGTCCTCCCACCCCAAGACAGTGGGCTTATCTCCCTCTTCTTGCCTTGTCAATAGATTCTGGAGGAGAGGGGAGGGGACCAAAGACAGCCTCCTCCCGTAGTCCAGTAGAGGTGGCACCCAGTGGAGGCTCCGTGTTATCTCTTAGCTGAGGTCAACCAGGATGTGTTTTCTCAAATTCAGGAAACAGGGGAAAGAAAGTTTTAACATTGTGTAAACATTGGCACCCCCAAAATCTCTTGCTTCCAGAGGGGGAGATAAAGGAGGCAAGAGGGCTGAGGTGAATGTTTATTTGTTCTGCTGAGCTGCAGATCCAAGAGCAGTGGAAATCTTTGGTGGTGCCCGTCCAGTTCAGAAAATGTGAAGGCATCACTCAGCGTTGAGCTTCGGAGGCCACACAAAAGAGCCATCTCGAGCTGACAATCAGTAAATGAAGGAGGACCTGCGGTCGACCCCTCTTTGATGGGACTAAGGCTATCTCAGTGGGTTCAGAACCTTCTGAAAGGAGGAGGCATGGAAGAAAAGAGTTAAGGAAAAGGATGCCCTGGACTTTTGAAGAGGGGAGGCGGGTTGGGTTTTTGACAGTGTTGATGTGAAGAAATAGCCTTCCTCACTGATAATATCTGAAGCCAAGTTTCTTCACAAGTTGAACCTTAGCCCGCAGTATGACTTGGAGCATAACTTTGTAATTTTGGGGGGGGGGGGCGGGGGACAACACAATCCTAACAGACCGCTGTGTGTGCAGTGTTAGGAGGGCCGTGTTCCACAGATGACACTGTTTGTTCTTTGGTGGTGGTAAGGAAGGGAGCTGGGGAAGTAGAAAGATCTTGTGATGCTGGGATCCTGGTGTTGGTATTTTGAAACTGCAAGAATGCCCAGTGTAAATAAGCTAAGCAGAGGCCTTCTCGGCCCCGCCTGTGGACTGCCGTTCCTTTTCCCTGTATGTACCAAATGCTACACTTTGGCGTGTGTGTTCATATGCACACTTATTAGGCATGTTAAAAGCTACTTAATATGATTATGTGCTCAACAAAAGTGAGTTGCTTTGTCTTAACTTAATAAATCCAGAATTAAGAAATTCTTTTCGAAGAAGAATGTGAAATGTAAGCCTAAAATTCAAGATTCCTTAGGGTCTCCCTTTCCCTCTCTCCCTCCCTCCCTCCGTCCCTCCCTCCCTCCCTCCCTTCTTTTCTCCCTTCCTGTTACAGATACGTTTTTTTTTCTATTGATTTTGTGCATGTAGATTTAAGGGAGAAGACACTGAAGACTTTGTGGGATTCTTAGTGTCCCTGGTGTCTCCAGACTCCTAGGTGTTTTCTCTGTTAGAATGACTTATTACTGAGCGTATACAAAGATCAAATGTGATGGTTCTACAGTGAAACGGTACTGTAGCCAGTGCATCCAAATGAGAATCGCCTTTGGTGTATATGCTTGTTCTTCTTAATCATATCGCTTTAGAGTATATTTTTACAAGCTCTTTCTTAGCTGTGTCTTCAGGAGCACTTTGAATCAAAATACTCCTTTGACGTCTATCTAGGCAACCAACTGCCTTAAAATCGAGGTGCTCGACAGCCTATCATTGGACTTCATTCAGAGGCGTCCCTCAGGAGCCTTGGAAATGGGCAGAGACCCTGTCTGTTGGTAAAGAACTGTACTCTGGGGGAGGAAACATGGAGGTGACTGAAGATGTGCACTGGACCGAGGTGTGGTTTAGACCTGCTCAGCAGTGGCCAGACCAGCTGAGCTTGGGCCATGCAAGCTTTTGCTAAGGAGATGAGGTCTGAGATGTGTCTTGAAGAGTAAGTAGGGTCCCAGGGAGTGCATCTGCAGGTGCTTTCAGATGCCTAGCAGTTTATATGGAGTAGAAGATGGCAAGAGATAAAACTGGCAAACCAGCAGGATGCATACGACGATACCAAGGTTTCCTTTGTTTTAATTTTGTTTGGGTTTTGCATTACTTAGGTATTTGAGCTTTTTAGAAATGTATCTGTTGTTTTAAACCTTCTGAATTTTAGCAACTAAAAATGCATAAGCAGAAATACCTTGGTTATGTTGGGCTTTGGCGGCCAGAGCCCTCATCTCTAAGGTTACTCTGCTTCATGGAGCACCAGGACTTCGTGCAGAAAACTCACAACCCACCACCTGGGTGAAGCTGAATTGTAGGAAAGCAAGTAACTTGTTCAGACTTGCACTGTGAAAATAACCCTTCCCTTCCCCTTCCCTTCCCTTCCCTTCCCTTCCCTTCCCTTCCC
>NW_004949152.1:1659963-1690750 GCF_000317375.1 Microtus ochrogaster | reverse complement strand
CCCTCCCCTCCCCTCCCCTTTCTTCCCTTCCCTTCCCTTCCCCTATTCCTCCCTCCTGCCCTCCTCCAGGTCTCCCCCCTCCCCAGGGACTTGTGCCTGATGGCAAGTATTCTGCACTGCACTACATCCCAAGTCCCCAGCATGCTTTCTTTTGAAGTAAGAGCATTCACAGATGGGTAAGGTTGGTGGCAGTGTGGCATCCGTCATGTGGAGCAGGTGAGAGGTCTGAACTGAGGGGCAGGAAGAGGCAGGTGTAAGAGAGGCGTCAGGATGGAGTGCTGGAGTGAAGGGGTGTACAGGGCTTGGAGAGACCAGATGACTCCAGGGATGGAGTCCATGTCATTGCTCTGAAATAGTGCCACTCCTTCTACAGTAGGATTGGTGAGGAGATGAGAGAGGAAAGCCAAGGAGGCTCAGATGTGGGCAGCTGGAGGTCGTGGTACCGTGCTTGACGTGTCATGTTTAAGAAGAGATAGCCGATTGTTGGCACATGAGGCAGAAGTCAGTGCAGAGGGTGGATGTGTAGGTGCCATGAGTCTACAGGGGCCCCTAGAGCTCTTTCTACAGAGAGAGCAGGCAAAGGCAACAGGGAGTGCAGGTTATGACCTCAGGATGGCAACAGCTGATGGTCTCAGGAAGAGGATTCACCTAGGAGACATGCCAAGGGTTGGCCAAGAGCCTATCTGATGGGTGAAGGCCAGGGCCAATCAGGGCTGTTGCCAAAGTGAAGGCTACTCTGGAAGAAAAGGCTTTGTACTCGGAATGTACAGAGGGATGTCTTTGTGTTCCTGGCACACTGGAGGATTCTGGTCATGGTTGCCAGATAGTTGTACATTTTTTTTTTTTTTTCAAGACAGAAACCCTCTGTAGCTTTGGAGTCTGTCCTGGAACTAGCTCTTGTAGACCAGGCTGGCCTCAAACTCACAGAGATCCACCTGCCTCTGCCTCCCAAGTGCTGGGATTAAAGGCATGCGCCACCACCGCCCAGCTACAAAAATGTTTAAATATCAAGTAGCCAATACTTTCTGACATCCTTTTGTTGAACTAGCACAGCTTTGCACGTGATAGAAGAACTGAGTGTGAGATGGAACAGAACACTAATAATCAGAACGGCAGGTCATGGACAACCAGCCCATGTGTTTGTATGCAGAGAGAGAAGGGCCTTGCCATCGGGAGATGACCCAGACTGAGCCTCTTGTCCTCCTAAGAATATGTTTGGTTCATTCTTATCTGCCAGTATCCTCTCAGACGTTATTGAAAGGAGTCTAAGTGTGACGGGGCTTTAATTCTCCACCACTGTTGAGATCTTCTTTCTTGCTGCAATGTGATTGGGCTTTTGCATCCTCCAACACCTCTGATACCTTCCTTTATGATGCAGAAAGAGTGTGCTGCCATCCGGGAACCCTGGCAAGCAGTGACCCACCTAAAGGAGGGCAAGGCAGATAACTTGCCTTTACTGTCTTTATGGTTTTCATCTCATTCATGAAGAACACCACTGGTTTCTCCATTTTTCTTTAAAGTGTGTATATTTTCTATTTTTTAAATATGGGCTAATTTAAAGAAAAAAGTGTTAGATGTTATGTGACTTGTAAGGGGATGAGAGAATACCTGAAGACCAGGGAACTGAAACCTGGGGTCTGGTTATTTTTGAAGGTCATGAAGTTAGTTTTTGCCAGTGAAGAGCCCCCTCCCGAAGCATATAGTCCTCCCAGTTTACCGGTTTTATGAGCTTATCATGTATGTAATTAGTGATTTCTTAAGAGTCATCCCTTGTTCTTTTCATTTGCAATGCTTATTTTCCGTGCTTGTTTCTTGTTTACCATTCTGACAAATATTAAGTAATTAGGTGGTTAATGGAAAACAGTGGTAACTGGGACAGTTCCCTCTGCTTCTGTGAAACTTCCTTGTACACTCTTCCTCTTCCCCCTCATAGACACTCTTCCCGTGTATGGAAAACAAGAGCCTCTGGATACAGTTGAAATGGTGGTAGAGGTGACAGCACACTGAAGACACTTTAGATTATTCTCACCATTTATGGAGCCTGCTGATGTGTCCCCTGTCCTTTGTTTTGGTGAAGTAACCCGTACACACGGGCCTGGTAGTGTCTAGATAACATTTTGCAGCCACTTTCAACTTTAACTGTGTGATATAGAGTATCCTAGGCAAGCGACAGAACTGTGGTGAGTAAGACACTCTGAAATAAGACTTTTTAGATTAAAAGTCACAGGCCAGCAGCTGCCTGAGTTCTGTTTACCCCACCATATTTCTTATTCCACCTATGTGATATTAAAAAAAAATACGAATTTCTAATGTGAATAAAGCCAGGAGTGTTCACATTTAATACTCCCCTGCCAATGGATTTGTTTGTTTGTTTGTTTGTTTGTTTTGAAAATTCCTGATCTGGCCCTTTTGAGCCAGCGTCTCTGGATGGCAGAGTTCACAGGAGCCCCGTTGTGGCCATTACATGCTCTCTTCAGGGAACCTCTGCCTGACTCACTCTTACCGTCTGTCTGCCCTAAGTGGGGGCATGTCATTGGCGGGTCTTGGGTTGCAAGCTGGAACTGTCTAGAGAAAGTAAGCTTCCTCTCTGGGCTGGAGGACTGACACATTACTTCTGTGGAACATGATTGAGTGTCCTCTGCCATCATCTCCCAGGATTATGCGTGTCTAGATCCTAGAAGCATGAGTTAGAGTTCTCATTCTGCCTCCTGCCTTAGCTCTGTGCCGGACAGAGGATTCCAGTCTAAGACTCAGAAATAAGTTCTGGTAAGTTTAAAAAAAAAAATCAAGGCTTTATTTAAAAGATATGGGCAGCTAGGTGATTTGAAGAGAAAGACCTGACAGGATGCTCAGAAAAAGCAAGGCGCATCAAAGGCAAGGTGTGCTGGAAGCTAAGGTACCTGATGGACCTCTGGAGACACTCCTTTTTCCATCACCCTCTCAAGAGTCTCACATACCGGATAAAGGAGTCAGAGTGGCTTGGCTCGTGTCCTTATAGGGATGTGACAGTCCTCTAAGGCCATGAGCAATGAGAGAAAGGACTTTACCTAAGGGGCTGTAGGTGCAGTTGCTGGACAAAGGAGCCAGTGTTGGCAACAGAAACAATAAACCTTCCTGTACCCCTCCTCAAAGCTGATAATGGGGATAATAAGTACATGCTGTAGAACACTCAAGTGGAGCAAAGAGGTGAATCTCAGGTTCTGGGAGAAGCAAATTGCGAGTGTGTCCTGCATGTCAGCAGCTGCATCAGCATCAGACATGGAAGGACCAGCTGAGCAGCTGGGACACAGGAGGATGCTTCAGACTCGCTAACCTTCACTTTGGCCAGTCCATTAAAAAAGTTTTGATAAATCCAGAAGAAAGCCAGCTTTAGTTTCATCATGTTTTTGGAACTGTCTTGGTATTTGTGACTTGTATTCTATTTGATATACGTTTATATTTGGGTACTCTGGTGTTTACAAAAGAATGCTATAGTATCCCCACAGACTTCATACTGACTTGAGATTAAAATAACATTCCCAGGGCTGGCAGCATAGCTCAGCAGGTAAAGGTGCTTGCTGCCAACCCTGATGGCCTGAGTCAGGCTCTTGGTCCCACATGATAGAAGAGAACCAACTCTCATAGCCCCATGCGTGCACATAGGTCCGTCACCCCAAAAGTAAATATGTAAAAAGTAAACGGATGTAGGGCTCTAGAGTTGGTTCACCACTTAGAGAGGATACTGTTCTTGTAGAGGAACTGAGTTGCTTCTCAGCACCCATACCAGGCAGTGCACAACCACCTATAATTCCTGCTCCAAGGGGTCACTTGCACATACACCCCCACAAACACACACACAAGTACACATAACTAAAATCAAAACAAAAAAATACTTTTGAGTAAATAAATGCTAGTAATATTCACAAATTTTAAAGATGTTTATTGAAATACACTCTGTCTCTGATTAATATGCGCTTATTTCCTTCTTTGCCAGATCTTGATTTGCAACAAGCGAGGGAAATGAGTGATAACACCCCAAACCTCTGGAATGGGTAGAAATTGAAAGTAGTAATTCCAATGAGAGGGGCCACACAGAAAGCCTCCACTGGGTGGCAGGGAACAGAGGCAAAGTCAGAGCCTGCTTTTCCTTTATTGTTGTTTTTAAGGCAAAACAAACAACTCATGGTGACCGGTCCATGAAAATCATTTCTAATAATAGCTCATGGTGGGCAATTCCCTGGGAAAAAATCGTTGGTGTGCTGAGAAAATGAGGGTGAGAACGCATGGCGTCTGGACACGTTTCTTTAGGCAATGGCGCTTTGGAGTTTGCCCTGTGTGCCATGTACATTGATTAAACCCAGAATATATGCTGGCCATTTTTGACCATCATTTACCGTATTGATTTGTTAGCAAGGGAACTGTAATAAAGAAGCCATTGATTTACTGTCCTTATTTGCTTATGGGCTTTTTTTATTATTAATTTTTCACTTTTTCCTTCTCTTTTGGGGATCATTTCTTCTAGACAAATGCTGTGCTTCGTGAAGTTAGAAGAGATGGGCTCCCTGTGGAACAAAGGAACGAAATTCTGGCTGCCATCCTGGTCTCGCTCACCCTGCGCCAGAACCTGAGGAAAGAATGGCACGCCAGGTTTGTGCTGCCGGGAGATGGGGTTTGTGTCCCTGACCTGGCTCGACTTGTCCTCTCATTTGTGGGGCTATAGGAAATAAGCATATTGAAGACATTCTGAGCTAAAGGTAGCTTTCCTGCCCATGGTCACCGCATCAATTATAATGATGCCCGACGTTGTCCATATGTGTGTATGAGTTCTCTTCACGTGTACCATTTAGCCTGCAGGTTTGCACCTTGAGCATAATGTAGCTTAAGTGCCTGATGCCCAAGTGCCCTTTCTGGTCAGCAGTCTGAAGACTGGCTTTGCTATTCAGTTAGGCAGATGCCCGGGAGGTCCACCAAGCCTTACTCCGTCACTGCAAGTGACAGACTGGAAGCAGTGCATTTATTGGTCTCATTTTCAAAATTGGCTGAGTGGAGATTCCTTCTGCTTCAGCCTGGTTTCTTTGTGCGTGGCGCTGTCACTGGTGGAAGGTTTGCGCAAGTCATCCATTCCGGCGATGTGCTTGCAGAGGAAGTCTACAGTTAGTTTGCTGGAAACAGATGATGTCTGGCTCCTCCAAGTGTTGGGATTCTCCTCTATGTTCATAGCGGTAAAAACACTGAGGCTTCTGCACACAAGTGGGAGAGGGACCAGAGGATGATGCTGTGTTTCGTTCACGGTTCTATTTGATGCCTGGAAATCCTATGTGCCTGGGAGTCAAAGAACAGTTTATATTAGCCATGATAATCTCTAAAACTTCATACAGCAGAATTTTCAGCAATTGATAGCTTTACTACTAACTGTAGTCCTGCAAATGAATGTGTTTGAAAAGGATGAAGTCCCGAGCAGTGTTTCCCAAGGAAGGCAGCCTGAGCTGTCGCTTTTCCTTGAGTATCAGAAAGCTGCTTCCTCAGGGGCTGCGTGGTCTGTCTAATCCAGGCTTGTCTTAAGGGGAGTCTCACAGTTTTCAGTGGTGCCCCTTCTTCACAGGGTAGTCATAATTAGTGAGTTTTCAATGGCAGTGGCAAAGGAATTATTTGCCGTTTAACTTTCCATAGTTAAATTGTGACTTTCTTGTGTTACCATTATTATATTTGTATTATATCATATTAAACAATGGACTAGCAGCACTGGGACTCCAGAAAGGTTTCTTGCTTTGTTTTTGCCACGTTCTTTCTTCTTCCCTAGTGCTGCTTGTTAACTTAGAAAGGAGAGAAGCATGTGTCCCCTTGTATTCTGTCTCCCACACACCTCTCTCCAAAGCCTGCACAGCCCAGAGTGCACGCTCACTGGGGATGGCTGTCTTTTGTTGGGTACATATAGTTTGCCACCAGTGACTTCCTATGACATCAACTCACTGGACAACATAGCTGCCATGGCCTGTTTAAAAAGAGTCTGGCTTTCTGGCCCTTTACTGCTAACAGTTTAATCAGGGGCTGGAGCCAGTGTTGAAGTTGATGTAGTCTAGCATCTGAAGCAAAAATTCGCAATTCCTTTGTGGCAGAGGCGGAGAGAAGAAGGGGCTTAGCAGCTGACACTGTGCAGACCCTCTTAAAACCAAACACCTGAAAGAAAATTTCAAGAGGCCGATGTCCTGAGAGCTCCCAAGGCAAAGTGTCCTCGGAGTATTAAATAACCGTATTCCTCCCCCACCCTTCTGTGCCCCCATTTGATGTTTCCCATCCCGGTGCCCTATCTCAAAGCCTCATCCATATGAGCCGGATAAACAGACGGTCACCATATCCCTCTCTTTCCTCATCAAAGCATTGCCCGGCGTCTGGCACAGGCCAGGCCTTGCGTGGTCATCCAGCGGGTGGTGGTAAAAGTTATAAAGCATCCCGGGAAATGCCTTTCTTCCTTGCTGCCTGGGCTTTAAAGATGGGCTTATTGTGTGCTTTGGAAGTACATGAAGAAAACAACAACAAAAACAAAGTAAAACCACTGTGCTTTAACAGAAAGTAGTTAGCACTCACCAGAGACCAAACGGTAGGTTACATATTTCACCTTTGTCTGAGCTACCTAGGGACCAGTTAGACTAGATACTAGAATTTTCTTTCTTTAGAAAGTTGCATCCAGATGATTCTACTTAACTTTTAATACTCATTGAGCTGTGCAGCCCTAAGAACCTTTGGTCGGCCTGACTCTCGCGGGCATGGCTTCCATGCCAGTGTGCCATCATAAGCCCTTTCTCGAGCAGGTTCATCTGCCATCATGGTCTCCAGAGAACATTTTCAGTGACGCTTGTAACTTGGTCATAAAATGTGTCCTTCTCTCAGGCCAGGAGTGGAGCCATTGTCTGGGACTCCACATGTCTGAAACCAAAAGCATATGTTCCCTGTGATTTAGCTCCTTGAGGAAAGTGTCAATTTTGCAGTACTTGGGGTAACTGAGTTTGTCACAGTGTCACACAAGCCCGTGATTCTAGAGGCACATCTGAGTGCTGTTGGCTTCCCTTCCCCAAACTCGATAATCTTATAAACAGCCCTCTCCAAACAGGCTTATTAGGGCTGTCGATTCACCTCCCCAGAGTTGAATGATCCAACATCAGGAGCCCTGTGTGAATGCCGGCTAAGTGTTAACAGAAGTGGTACCGAGTTTCTGAAGATTTGCCTTTGTTTATACAGTCCACTCCGCCTGATGGACAGCTTGTTATAGCTTTTAAAGAACTGGGCAAGCCCTCTGATCTGACCCCTTCTTGACCTCCGCAGCCCAGAGGTCAGTCTGCAGCTAATAAAATCTGAAGCTCTTAGGGTCTACTGTAGGAGCAGGCAGAAAAAGAGCAGCTGCAGGGACTGAGTATCCCAGGATCGGCTGCTTTGGGTCACTGTCTGATAATGAAAATGATTACCAAATTATATGGAAGTTTAACTGCAATAGTGAGAGAGAGGAGGGTGGAGCCCAGCGTATTAGGTTTGATAAATGAACTGTGAAGAGGCCCATCTGGCTCTCAGCATCTTTTCTCCCCCTCTTTCCCTACCAAGGGGAAACATTTGAAAATAACAGCAGTACATATAGACTCAATGACCCATGCAAGGAGCTGGAGTGGATTAAGATTTAATGGTGACAGTGGAAGGAATTATCATTTGAAAAGTCCACCACAGAAAAGGTACAGTTCAGTGTCCATGCCTGATTTGTTTTCCTAGATAAAACCTAAAAGCCAAGGCCTTTGTTTATTTTATGTTGCATCCCCAGCGCATCACCTAGGGTCCCGAGAGTGCTGGGGCATTGATGGCATGGTTACTCGCGTTCGGCTTCGGGAGTCAGAGAGGCCCCCTTTGCCTTGAACACGTCAGAATGACGAGCAAACATTTTCTTTCTGCGCGTTTGCTTGCTCAGTTTCAGTGATGGAGTTAACAAAAGTGCTTTACAAAACAAAACAAAAGAAGGTGCTCGTTTCAGCATACGGCCCTTACGCATGTTGTAGCCCTGGTCTGTACGTGGCTCCTTGGCGCTAGATTCCAGCTAAGACTTTGCAGTTTTTCTGGGACAGATGCACTGTTTTCCCTGGGAGTAAAGCTCACTCCCCCAGTATTCATTCCACAAATGTGCGGGTGAGATATCCCGGTGTCTTGAGAGATGGGGGAAGTCTGTCAAGAGGAGTGTGGAGCTGCTGTGTAGCCTGCTCAGCAAACTATGTCATCATAGTGGTCTTAAAAGACTGCCATTCTATGGCATTGAGGGCTCTGGCTTTGAGCTATATTGTCTGCATAATAGAAGCCTCGCCTAGACGGTAATTATATTGAAAATAGAAACAAAAAGCTTCTGAACATTACCCAAAGCTAGCATATTTCTGGCTTTGACGTGACTGTGTATTAGGGAGGGAGGGGCAGCAGGGAAGGATCTGACTGACCCCGCAGGAGGGCACACTTAAGAGTGAGCAGCCCTGCTCACTGGCAGGCCCTGCCTTATTGTTGCTGTATGAGGAGCAAGCACAACAATAAGAGCAGAGCAAGGCCATTAGGGTTTTAAGCCCTGAGATGTAATCCGAAGAGAACCAGCTGCCATGTGCTCTACAAGTCAGCATGGTGAAGTACACGGTGAGTGACTTTTGAAGTGTCTGCTCGAGACTGCAGTCATCACACCGTCTAGTCGCCGCGAACTCGCTACCCAAAACAAAGCCCTGCTATCTGGTAATAGCCACTGTAGATTTCTCCTTTCCCCACAACCACTGGCAACCACCAGTTTACTTTCTGTGTCTAAAGATTTGCCTGTTATGAACAATTTTATCAATAGACACAAGTTTGGCCCCTTCTGTTTAGCAGAATTTCAGGGTTCATCCCTGTCATAACATTCATTCTCTTTGGTGTTGAATAATACTTCATTATTTGAATATGCCATATTTTATTTGCCTAGTTATCAGCTCTTGGGCATCTGGTCGTTTACATTTGGAACTATTATAAATAATACACCTCTGAATATTAATGTGCATATTCTGGTAGGTTACAAAAAGGCATAGCATGGGTCTGGGAATGTAGTTCAGTAGTAGGTATTTTTAGTATGTGCAAGGCCCTGGATTCAGCCTCCCATAACATGCTCATGCACACACATGTGTATACACACACACACACACACACACACACACAGAGCTACTGAGTGCTATCTCTCCTCTGTTGACTTGATTCGGCGTTTATACCTGTTTCTTTACCATAGGTTAAACAGTGTTTGTTGGCTTGCTCCCCTAGAGCAGCTGGGATTGTTGTAGCAGTTAATAGTCTCTTCCATTGTCATCATGCTCCATCCCAGCGAGGAGGCTCCACACTGTTCATGATGTGTGCCTGGCATCTGCCAAGGCACCTGGCATGCCAACTGACTGAAGGAAGTACTTACTTCTCCAGCCCATGCCTGTGTTTCTAGGTACTTTGTGTTTCTTTTGGTGTTTCCTTAACCTCGCTGAACTGGAACCTTGAACCTAGAGAGGAGGAGAGAATCCTAATATTAGAAATGAATAGTTACTTCTCTGACCTTACCAAGGGTGGAACACTCACAGCCGGAAGGAGGTAGGATCTTGAACATAAAGCTTTGGACACAGTCTAGTTGGAGGAGAAAACACCAAGGTACTTTGCTAGCACCAAGTAAAAAACCATGGTCTCGTTCTTGAGCCAGCCATTCCTAATTCCCTGCCCTGGGTCAAAGAGAAGTCGACCTGGGTGAGAAGATGGTGCATTGGGAGGTTTGGGTCAGGCCCTAAGGTCGTCTCCAAAGGTCATGCCTCTGAATAAGGTTTGGATTCAGTCCAGGAGGGCCAGGCTGAGATTGATGTGGCTCCTACAATTGAAGAGACTGATACATGCTGCAGGTGTACTAAGTTCTGTGTTCGAGCTGTTCTGGGCAGCTACCTTGTCCTAGTCACCTGCTGGTGTCCTGAGCCTTGGTGACTTCCTGTCTGAGCCACAACTCATTGTCCAGTTATGGTAACAATGTGTGTAGTCACTAGCCCCAGGGTGCCCTGGGAGGCCGAGACAGTTACCTGCTGAGGTAAACTGTGACTATATCCTCTGACAATGTCTGATACTGTCCTTCATGCTCGAGTGTCTGATTCTTTGGGCAGTTAGTTAGTTGGGCACTAGGAGTTTAGTATGCATGTGTACGTCACTGTCCTTTGCCATAGATGAATCTGTGGGTACTGTCTGGGTGGCATGAGGAGACATGGGGGATGGGGGCACACTGGTCTACCAATCAGCATTGATTTTTTTCTTCTTCTTTAATGCATCTACCCTTCTTTAGTAACTGCAGTCTCTGCCTACTGCCACCCTTAGCTACAGAATGTCCTTTGTGTCTCTGAACCAGATCACTCTATAAAACCTGATAACTCCGTAAAACCCTCTATAAATGTGTAGGGATTGAAACCTTATATGAATGTAGAGCAAGGACCGGGTGAATGAAGAGCTGGGTTACTTTTTGTCCGAGATACAGGAGCTTATCTTAAGGTGGGCAGTGCTGTTACTGTTATTGCCATTGTCGCTGTCATTACTTGAGCAGTTTTATGGGGACAGAAGCCGGTTGACTTCTACACATCTTATTTGTAAAGTCCACATGTGGGCTGGTGCGCTGGAACTCTGCCCAGTTACTGATTGTGACTAGTTGTTAGCTGTTCTTTGGGGCACTGCTTCTTAGCTTTTGTGAGGAAATACTGATTCACACATTGATTTATCCAGCAAGTGTTTCCTGGGGGCCTGCTGTTTCCCAAGCCCTGCTCCAGGCTCTGGAAGCACAGCAGTGAACAGGACTGAAGACTAGTCCTCTCTTGTGGGGTTTCTCTTCTAGGGTGGGGGTGGGGGTGTGTGGTAGGGGGTCGCAGGCACCATTTCCCCAGGGGAAGCCTGCATAGCGTGTCTGTAAAATGTATAGGGCTGTGTGAAGGGCACTCAACAGAATTGAACCAGAGCTATCCCATTCGGGTTAAAGATAGCAAGTTGTCCTGTCTGATCTTCCTCATAAATGGTCACTTGTGATAACTCTTGCCTTTGTAGTTGTAAAGGGTCAAGTCTGTCAGGTCCCCACAGAACACTGATATCTCCAGGAGCCCCAGCCTAGGGATTCCACATTAATGGCCTCTTTGATTGCCTGCTGCCTGACTCCAAGTTACTTTCCCAGACATTTGCTACTTTTAAAGCCTTCACTTTAAGAAAGGCTTACTTTCATTCCAAGTGTTGTATTGGGAAATCCCCTTAAGAGAGAACTTGAAAAGCCACACCTGTGCCATAGGCGTTTGGGATTATGGCTGACAATGCGCTCTCCTTTATCAATGGTTGTTATTATTGCTGTTGTTGATGTCACTCACATGTTGGGTCTACAAATATCTGTTGAGTTGCTAGCTAGTACTAGGTACTATCCTTGGCCCTGGGGCAATACTGATGAGTAACAGTTGATTAGGAGAAATGGCTTATGTAATATAGAACAATAAATAGAAAGAAATGGGTCATGATTTTAATGGGAACTCAAGTCCCAGGAAAGGAAGATGCAAGCTTGCTTAGGTGTTCTCAAATGAGTCACAGGAAGTCGGTCTCATCTGGAATGAGTTGGCCGCTGGTGGGTAGGAGAACTGCCTGTCCCTGAGAATAAGACAGGAGGGAAAGAAAACCACGTATAATGTGAGTCCTTGGATAGAATCTTTGCCATCTTCTCTCAAGAGATTCCTCATTCTCAATTCTGAATGTGGAACAAAGTAGTTTTATTTTTCTAGAAAAGATTGTATTAATAAATCATAGTGGTTGTCTGCGTAGATTATGAGTCATCGTGTCTGGGTTTGAATCTTGGCTGCACCTCCATAACTCTAGGGAACAATTGAAGACTGTAACTAAACAAGTTGCTTAAGTCCCTCTGAACCTCAGTTTTCCCTTTTGTAATTGCTGGACGGATAATGGTGGACCAGTTGCGCAGGGTTGCCTTAAGTGTTTGTAAAGCACCTAGGACAAGCATTCTGTAAACCATCATCACGCTGTCATCTTGTAGTTTGAAGGAGAATGGCCCCCATAGCTTCATGTGTTTGAATGTCTCATTTTGAGTTGGTAGGTTGTTTAGGAAGGGTTAGGAGGTATGGCCTTGTTGGAGAAGGTGTGTCACTGGTGGTAGACTTGGAGGTTTCAAAAACCCATGCCTGGCCCAGTCTTTCTCTCTGCCTCCTTCTGACCAAATGTCAGCTCTAAGCTATTGCTCCAGCACCATGCCTACCTGCTTAAATCTTCCAGCCATGTTGGTCATGGACTAACCCTCTGAAACTTGAAGCAAGCCCCCAGTTCAGTGCTTTCTCTGGTGTCTTCTCCCAGCAATAGAACAGTGACTAAGATAAGTCAAAAGAGCAAAGTGAAAAATGAACTCCGCCTGTCTTTCAAACTTTCCTCTCCTTTGCCAGTGTCCTAATGCAAAATCCCGCCCTCATAATGGAGGCCTGATGCTGCTGAAGCAGGTATAGAGGAAGTCTCAACTGGACTAGCCCTGGTTTGGGCTTGTGACAAACACCATCACCTAGAATTGACAGGGATCCAGGTTGATCCTCTTAGCAGCTGGCCATAGGCATCAGGCAGTTCACAGACACTTTGGACCTTTGCAGCTTCACCCAAAACAGTGTCTTGATCCACATGGCACATGGCGTCTTGTAGCTCTGACAAAAGATCCTAGAGAGCAGCAAACTTAGACAAAGCTTTCTCTATTTTTTTTTCCCCCTTGAAATCTGAGCTGGGAACAGTGCTAGCAATAGCAGACGCTAGCACTAGTTGAGAATGCCCTAAGTGCCAATCAGAACTTCCAATGTTCTCTATGATGAGAATACAGAGCCTCTTGCCGAAGGCAACAGCTACTCAGTAGTGGAGATGAAACTTAAGCCGGTTTGCCCAGCTTAGCAGCCAGGAGCACAGTGACAAAGCTTTGTCAGCATGAGTGGCTTAGTTCGTTGACTTCAGTTTCTCAGTACAGGGCCTCCAGCCCTTCAGAATCTTTTCGGTGTGAAGATAAGCAATTGTGTATCTGTAAATACATGTTTCCTCTGCTACCCGAGCACACCTCTCCTTCCAGCCGTGAAAACATCTCTCCACGAGGCAGTGATTTGCAGCCCATGCTGTATGGATCTCGCTGCCATTATTCTTTTAAAGGAAAGTTTCTCCCTTTTAGAGCTGTGTTGTTTCTTTTCTATTGATTACAATCTTTTTAGAAGGGAGGGGAGCGGGGAGGAAGCTGAGAACATCAAAGGTTAGCCTCCAAGAATCTGTACATCCTCCAGGTCAAGTAATTTTGGGGCTGTGTTAATCAAGGCCGACTCGAGCAGGTGCCCTAAGGTGAAAGGGTAGTGATTTATCTGCTCATCACGGGTTAGTTATCAGCTGTACAGTATGTTTATATCTGGGAAACAATTCACTACATGTGAAGCATAGTAATTTTATTCTATCTCAGGGGTGTCCCCGGTGTATTTTACAGATTTACTCTGTAATGAATATTCCAGGGTATAGATAGAAGTTTAACTGGCTTTGGATCTAGAAGGCACTGGGGGAGGGGAGGAGACCAGCCCTGTCGGCCTGTAGGGGACACTATTGCATCATTTATCAGGATGTTCCACTAACTTGTCCTGGGACAAAAATACACCAAGTCAGAAAATAGAACTGAGGCTGGCCACCTTAAAACTGCTCGCTAAAATCCTTGGATGGTCCCAGGGTGTCAGGTGTGGTCATGCTTCCTCCAGTGGTGATCAGGCAGTCCTGGACACAGGCACAGACAGGAATAGCTTGCCAAGTCAGAAAAAATGCAGTGATTGGCATGACTTCTGATTAGCCACCTCTGTCTTTGTAATTTAATAAACCTTCATGTTTAGTTGATCACCTTTGTTGGTTCCTGAGATGTGCCCGAGCCGATGAGAAGTTTCCCTTCTGCGGTATTCCAGGTGTATACCTTGAGTCCCTGAAGGACCTTTCTAGAAATTCTGATTCTCTACTTTTTATGTAACCTTTTTTTCACTGGCAAAGATACTTCTGTTTTCTTTTAAAATGCGGCCATATTTTCATGGAAGTCCCCCCTGTGAGGCTCGGCCCGAATTCTAAGTACACTGCCCAGCTCCCCAGTAGCTTCTAGTTTGGCGCCCTTCTGGGCTGTGGACCCACCCACATGCCCCATGGTTCTGCCAGCAAGCTCCCTGCTCTGGCTCCTTCTGTCCCTGAATCTGAGGCCTGCAAGGTGGCAGTGGTGGGGCCTCAAAACCAGCGACGCCTGGCATGTGCGTGAGTGTGTGCACAGCCATCACGCTGCCCGCTTCCTCCATTCCCAGTTTCACCATCAATTATGCCATGTGTTTCGTCCAGTTGGTGTTACCCTCCCAGTGTTAATTATAACCTACAAGACTGTTAGAGTTAATTTTAT
This sequence comes from Microtus ochrogaster, assembly GCF_000317375.1. NCBI lineage: Eukaryota > Metazoa > Chordata > Mammalia > Rodentia > Cricetidae > Microtus > Microtus ochrogaster. The sequence goes on along the minus strand of NW_004949152.1, from coordinate 1,676,316 downwards.
GGCAAGCATATTGTCTCTTCAAGGCTCCGGAGCAGCTCATAAATTATCTTGAAGGTAAAATGTAACTTGGGGAACCAGTTATGAAAATTCCATCCATCTCGCTTAGGAACTGCAGCTGCTACTGTCAGCTGCCTTGCTGCTGCATTGTGAAGGAATTATGGTGGGTCAAGTTTAAGAGGGTAGGCCCAAGCTGTCATGGAGGAAAAAAGGCTGTCCTGGCCCTGTCAGGCAAATGCCTTCTGCCCATCCCTGGTGGTTTGACTCTAGAGGCAGGCAGAGGCAGGCAGCGCAGGTGGACAGTCCCCAAGCTGTCTGTACTCATTACTTTACAGAAACTTTCAGGTAGGCAGGACCAGAGACCTTGCCTTCTCTCTGTTGTCATGATGTTAGGCATCGTCTGAAAAGTGTGGGGGAGATAACTTTATCCTAACCTGGGCTCTGGCCAGGAGCCTGGCAAGCATGGAGGAGGGAGCTCCCAGGGCCAGCCCCTCCAGCAGCCGCCTGCTGGCCTCCCACATGGGTGATTTCTATCTTACAGAAGCTCTAGGCTTGAGTGAGCATTTTATTTGTGGTTGTTATTTTTCATATAATCTGATAAAGTGAGATTTCACTGTGAACATACTCTAAAATTGCCTACTAAGTAAATTAGCATGTTATCTTATTGGGATAATAAACACACTCCTTTTCGGCTTCCTCACGCGAAGTTGAAGCTTTACGTTTCAGCCCTCGGGGCTTTAGCATTATTATTTTTAATGACTGAACACAAGTCTTTCATTTAGCTTGTTTGTACAGTCGCTGTAAATGATCTTTCTGCTGATGGTTCTCCATTTGCCATTCTGCATGTTGTGCCAGCTCTCAAAGCTTTGAGGGGGCCTCCGAGAGGTGGGAGCCGTGTTAAACACAGCATCTTCTAGCAACACTGGAAACGGGCTGTGGCAGAAAAGTCAGGTAGGATCTGGTAGGACGGTCTGCCTGTGTGCATAAACCCACGTGTGGGTGTGAGTGGGGTGTGCAGACACTGTTGTGGGTGGCAGCTGAGAGCTCTCATCAGTGTAAAGTAACAGCCACTCCCCAGGCTGCTGCTGCCACTTCTCCCCTGCGTGTTTCTGGGTACTTTGATTTCATTCATGTGTCCACTAGTTTCTGTAGTAGTGGCACTACGACCTGTACCAGGGTTCTATAAATAAGGAGATTCCCCCTACACATGTAGGTGAAATGCTGCCCATGGAGGCCCTAGGCTTTATGGAGGGCATATTTGAGCTCTTGCTGACCAGGCATGGGAGCTGGACATTTGCATTTTCCAGTCATTGCTAACACACTAGCAAACCCAGCTGTCCTGTCTGTAGGACCTGGCAATAACCGAGATGGATGAAAGTGGGGTTGAGTGGGGTGAGTGGAGAGTTCTTGCTATGCCAGAAGTGGAAGACAGGATCCACATTCCTGAGTCTTCCCCTTGAAAAAAACCAGGCCATGTGTATATGCGTAAGGAAGTCTACCAACTATTGAAATGTTGACAACCGGTTCAAACATTTGTAGTTATTATTCATGCTAATTAAAAACATCTGAAGCCAGTTGGTATGGGTATGTTTCTGATACAGAATGGGCATCCTCGCTGCTTTGAATTACAGGCTTTCTCCGCTGTGTGTGTATGTGTGTGTGTGTTGATTGTTTTGTCTTGATTTGGGCAGTGTTTCATTTTTCCTTTGCCAGAGAAAGGCTATGAGCATTTTCAAATGTGAATGAGATGTGGATGGTACTCAGCGTCAAAAATGGTGTCTGCAAAATGTTGGTGGTTTCAACTCTAATGAAAGGTTTGGATCTGGAAAAGAAGGGCTAGGACCTTGCTGCAAGGGAGTGACTGTTTCTCCTGTTAAGCTCTGGAGCTCCTGGGCGGAGGGTTGGGCTGCCCTTTCCAGGTACAGGAAAGTTTGCACAAAGACATCTGTGGTCAGTAGAATCTTCCAGTGTCAGTGCTTCAGACTGCTGGGTTCACAGAGGTGTGCTTTGGAAAATGTTAGACATATGTGTGTTTGATCTTCTGGAGAAGAGAAAAATAAACTGATTACTTTCCTTTACTAAAGTGAAGAGAGTAAGCCCAAACCTTGGCTACCACTGAAGTCAACTGTTACGCATGCGTGGTTAAATTTCACTGTAAATATTTCATAAGGGCTATTAGAATGGAGCCAGGTTGATGTCACAGCCCCAACTGTACCAAAGGAACCATTTCATTAAAGTAAGCCAGCCTTTCTAAAGAAATACATATTTCTATGGCAAAGTGAGTATACAGTCAGAAAATCCTGTGGAAGAAATGTCTGTATCAAATGTTTATAATCTCTGCATTTATGGGTTTGCAATGTGTGCGAAAAAAAAAGTAAAATAAAGTAAAACACCCCAAAAGAGACTTTACTTTGGTCCAATGAGACTAGCTTTTAAAATAGTCTGTATGTCCAAATCCATCCTCACCCGATATCTTGGCAGCTTTTCGGACAAATAATGTCTTCTCAAACATTTGTGTGTTCAAAAAAGGGAAGAGGAAAATTAAGTGGCAAACCTTCTCCCTGGATTGTTGTAAACTGGTGGTATCCTAGGAACTGAATGTAGGGACGGGCAGCTCCTTGCCTCCGTGGGCAAATTCCAGTGCTGTGCATTTCTAGCTGCAGGGGAGTGCCTCCGAGAGAACATGCACACCCTAACTGTTGTTCCTTACTACATATCCCCCCCAACCCCGCTCTCTTTGAGTTCATTTAAGCATTCTTTCTTAAAGTGTCACACAAAGTATGTATGAGGTTCTAGAGATATGTGCCAGGGCAAAAAAAGAAAAGATACATTCTATACAAAATGTAACCCACACTCACAGATGGTCCTGTTCAGGTGTTATTTTAATTATGAGGTAAAAACCAGCCCCACACAGTAGGGAGTCGTCTTAATAAATGGAGCAGAGCTTTTGTCTTGAAGCGTCAAAAAAGCTTGTTACCAAGGACTTAAAACACCTTGCATTATTGGGGAGAGTCTCAAAATGACCAAGATACTTGAAGGAAGCAAAATACTGGACTCTTGACAATCATAAATGCACAGGGAATGTTTTACAAGTGGCCACTCTGGACTTCTTTGGGTGCGGTGACCTAAGTGCTGGCTTTTCCAGGGGCAAATGTTTGCCATCAATATAGCCACAGAATCGGAAGGAACATAAACAGAACTGTGTGTACAGTTTTAAGATTTGGATGCCAAATTCAAGTATGTCTTCCCAGTTGTTAAACTCAGAGACCTGCTTTGCCCTTTGGGTGATAGTGTCCAGAGGAACCAACAGTAATGCGAATGGCGCATTTGCTCCCAGCTTGCATCCACACTGCACAAGCGGAACAGTCTTGGTAGGAGATACCCGTAATTCGTTATAATAATGCTTTCCTGTCTCTCCCATAGTGGGGAACTGTGAGGACCTCATGTTAGGACCTCGGTGTCCTGACGTAGTTAATTATCCATAGATAATGGTTTTCAGCCAGTGCTGTTGAGAGGGATACAGCTTTGTTGTTGAGGGTTATTAAGGGCTTGCGGACTCAGGTGCAGCGCACCTAGGCACTTTCCTACGAGGCAAGCAGCTGTGTTTTCCTTACTGTATTATACATCACAGAGAGCCTATCATTTATTATAGCCAGGCTAATGATGCAAGCGCAAACCTTTATGTCCCACTCTATATTGTGATAATATATTTGCTGTAGAGATGTTAGCTTGTTTTTCATAAGTAATTAATCTTTTCTCATGCCAAATGTATCACATGAGACTCAGTTAGCATGGGGGTCAAAATACATTTAAAACAGTCTGCAGAGATTGAATGGGCCCACCGGATACTGTCTTTTTTTCTTCTTTGAAAAAGGCCTCCTCCATCTCCAGGCTGCCCCAACACAGTTTCAAATCAGCAGGAACTTAGACACGGAAGCAGGAACTGTGTTCAGTCCCCAGTGTGGAGGCAAGAGTGGGAGCTGCCTGTGTACTAAGTAAAGTGAACTTAGTGACCGTCATCACCGTGGTGTAGTCCCGAGGCCTCTGGGACAATTGTGGGGGTGACTGTGGGCTCGAAAGTGCCTCCCAGCTCATCTGAGATTATGAGCCCAGGGTCAGCTGATACCCAAGTACCTGCGACAAACTGACAGATGCTTTCTGTTTTTTAAAGTTATGTAATTTATTTTGCCAGAAGGGGGTAAAATAGCTTAAATTTACTCTTAGAATTTTTGAACTATGTATTATTATTAATTATGGTCTCACCCTGCTGTGCAATAGATCTGAAAAACTATTTGCTTTTGTCTACTTGAATATTTTAGTTTAAGTTTAAAAAAGGCAATTGGCACATTGGATCCATGACTCTCAAATAGTATTCCTTGAGTATAAGACTAAAATCAAGCCAGGGGGCTGTGATGACACACACCTTTAATCCCAGCACTCAGGAGGCAGAAGCAGGTGGATCTCTGAGTTCCAGAACAGCCTGAGCTACACAGAAAAACCTTGTCTTGAAAAACCAAAAATTAATAAATTAATTAAATGAATAAATGCTAAAATTACTGTACCTTTTCGAAGGTTGATTTAATGATCAATGCTAAAAATTAATAATGTGGATAGTTTACAAATGCAGCTAAAATTGATGATGGTGGAGCACATTGTCAAAGCTGAGGAGCTGCCGGCATGCTGGCCTTACAAACCATTCTGTCTCTAGGAATCATGTGTTTCAGTCATAAACGTGCGGTGCTTTCTAGGAAAGGTGGTCATGCTGTGGGATAAACAGCAATGGCTAACTCCCGCATCTTTGCTATAGGCAGACATGGGTTTGTGTCTTTCCACAGCTCCTTATTTCCCCCCACACCACACTGCAGCTCAAGGAACAAAACCCTAGGAAAGCTGGGGAATTTACCCAACACAGGTGCAGGTTCTACATGGCCAAGTCTGGCTCGAGCCCTAGCGGCGGGTTCTGTCTGGCAGTTTTTTAATCCCTTCATCTTCTGTGCCTGATAGATTGAGAAATATTAGCCTCTCTTCACTAAAGAACAAATGTGGAGAAATGCGCAATAATGCAAAAGATATTGCAGCCCTCAGCCATAATTCTAAGGGCTCTGCCCAGAGCTGCCCACAGAATCTGCTGGGACTATGTCCTGCGGCCTTGATCTCCTTTGCATCCTGCCAGCATTCTGTAACAGACACCTGAGGACTTGATGTTCTTCATTTGAATGTGCAGAGGGAGAGTGGGAATTGCAAGGAAGCCAACCCACTGCCATCGTCCCCTCTGAACATGCACCATTAGGGTACAAATAAGATATTTCTTGCCTTGCAAGGGTCTGTGCTGAAAGTCATACTACCTTTGTGCTTAGGCAAGTAGCTTCTTTTCCCACTGTTAACTCCAAACCAGTGCAAGTAGCATGTACTCTGGTAGGACCTTACAGCTGACACGCTCCAGTTAATAGTGTGGTTGTAGTCCCCAAAGTGAGTGCTGGCCAGTTAACCTAGGAGGTTCAGAAGTGAGCTAGAATTTGGGGACCCTGCCCACAGGCCCCCCAAAGGTGGGAATGTAGGTCTCTCAGGTCCCCGAGCAAGACCTACTGCACACACAGAAGTGCTTCTGTGGCTTTTGATTTATCTTGATCTAAAGTCCCAGGAAAAATGCTCAAATAGGCAAGCACTGTCATTACTGTCTTATCTGATGTTTTTCTGAGCCAAAGTATGTCATTTTCTTAAGTAGTATTTATGACATTGCACAAGGAAACCTGACTTGGGTGAGGCATTAAGGTTTGGAGAAATGAGGAATTAGGGCACTTAAAATATCAACAGCAGAACTGCCCAATGAGCATTTCTCAGCTCCCGTCCCTGTGGGCCCGGAGTCAACATCAACAATAATATAAAAATGATGAGATGCAGAACAAAATGGCTCCGAAGAATTGATCCTTCCCCTCATTCCTGCTGGCAGCCAGGGGCTAAGACGCATATCTTGCACCATTATAATCTACAGCCATTTAATTTGCTAACAAGACTTAACTGATCTGGACCTGCAATCTCCTCCTCCCCTTTAATCAAAACAAGAAGCATTTGGCTCCGGACAGTGGAGGTTGCCTCCCTTTCATTGTCCGGTCCCACCATTTTCTTTCTGGCATGCTGAGATGAAACAGAAAGCTGATATTTGGAGCCACTGGAATTGCAGGCCTTGTAATTTAGAAATATCCATTTTATCCCATGTAATTTCTTCCCTAAGATTCCTCAGTCTAAATCTGATACAGGTAGGAGCCAAGACAAACAGTAACCATTTAGAGTCACCCAGACCAGTTTGAATTTCACTCTAATGTAAAGCAAAGAGAGTTTTTGGCTTCGTTTCAGGTGCGTATAAGGGGTAGAAAATGCATTTAAAATTTAGCAGCAAATGTTACCATATGTTTCCATAACAACTACAAACTTTTATGTCAGAAAAGCAATCATATAAACACGGAGGAATCTTGGAACAGTAAACTATTAATTTACCAAATATAAAAATCCAGTCTGAGGGGGATTTTATAGCCACAGAAGCCATGAGGGGCCCAGCATCCTGTGAATTTCTCCATTATGTGGCAGAAAATGCCACTGGTTGGCTAAAATGAGCAGAGCTTTTAAAATCATAGGTGCAGTGTTGCTTCTCTTCAGGGTAGTTTCCCGAGACAATGTGTCACCACCCTGAACAGGGGAAAGTCCTTGAGGAGCTGCTCTCCCCCTCCCCATGCACGTCTGTAAATCAGCTGCATTCCTCCCCCTTCACCTGTGGCTTCACACTTCATGATGAACACCGGGAATCTGCAGAAAGTGCAGTGTCCAATTAGAAGCCGACTCCGACCCCGGGCACAGAGAAGGTGTTCTCGGCTGTGGACTTGTCAGGGGGAGGTCTCCATTTCTTCAGCTATCTACTTTCCAGCATAAAGAGCAGGACCTCTGTTGACCCACATCTTGAGAAGGAGGGCTTAGTTGATGGTGGTGTTGACAGTGAGCTCTGATTTCTATGTAAGGCAAAGAAATTTTCTTGCCAGGGGGATATGTTAGAAACCTAATCTAAAGGATCATCCAAAGGAAGCCATGATTTCTTTTTCCTAAGCCTTTCTCAGAGTGAGCAGTGAGTTGTGGCTGTTTCCCCAGAACAATATTCTTCTGTCATTTTAGATAAGATAATGCTGTCCCGAAACAGGCTGTAACTGTAATATCACAGACATACTGTTGACCTATGAAAAGCATAGTCCAAAAGAAAAGACGGCCAAAGAGAAGTGGCTGAGTGAGATGTTAGTACGTTCAGGCCAGGCCTGGTATCAAGACTGGTGCTTTGCAAAGGCCTGCTTTAGTCTTGAGCCTACATGGTGGGCCTCTTTTTATACCAGAAACCTATTGTGACCTTTCAGACTGGTGAGAAAGGGTCTCTTGTTCCAACTAGGGTGTCATTAGTCCTGTGTATTTCGTGCTAAGCTCTCTTTAGGTGGTCGATGCCTTTGGAATCTAGCTCTGTCCCAAGGGCTCCTTCAGTCTGGACTGTCCAGTTGTGTGGAGATGAATGGTGAAAAAGGAAAGCAAGTACCAGTCGCTGATTCCAGTGTTGGTTGAACGTTCTGCAGTGTCCTGAGCTCTCGGAATGCAAGGGTGGCCAAAAGCTAGTCTGTTTGTTGTCTTGGTGAAGGTTATAGTCATGGAACAGGAGACAGACTGTAGCCAGGTAGACAGGGAAGACCTTGTAAGTACCTTCTGTGGAGCAAAGGAAGCAGGTAGGTGATCTGAGAGGCACGGGAGTTTCTAAGGGCAGCCCCCGCAGGATCCCCTAGGAAGCCTCTTTGGAACTGAGTACAGAGAAGGAGGGAAGCCGCCAACATCTGAAGCCCAGACACTGGGGAGGAGGTAAGCTGGACCTCTGGCACAGGCGGTTTAGTTCCTGCGGCTGGGATGAGGAACCATCTTGTCCTGGTACTTGCTAACAGGCGTTGACTACAAATCCAACTTCCATTAACAAAGAGGTACTCTGTTTGATAGTTTCCTTAGGTGCAATGGAAAACACAGTCTATCTAATCAAGGTTATAGTTCAGTTGTTGGAAAAGGGACAAGACTAATGGTGAGACCAATAACAGATTAAATGCTACTGACCATAAGTAAGTCATGAAGAAAGCCATTCATGTGAATTGGGACCGTTTCTACACAGGGAACCCAAATGGAGGTGTTGGGCATGCACTCTGTGTCAACCCTGAGTGTGATTCCTTCCTGGCAGTGACTACAGAGGTGAATGCTGCTCTTACATATGATAGATGATGAAAGGGAACCAAGAGAACCTGAAAGGAGAAAACCTCGGGAAGGAAGGCAGGGCCTGATAGTTGCTGATCGCTCACCAGGAACAGCATAGGCTTTTGGATATTCCTGTGATGATCCCTCTTGTCTCTCTCCTTCTCGTTCTCTGCTGCTGTTGATATGCTAAACATTAAAGCAGAAGACATGTATATGTTGTTTTGTGGAGAAGAAAGCAGACTCTAGGGAGAACATTCTCTCAAATCTAGCCAGTAAAGTTGGCTACCGAAGGATAAGGAAGGTAGACCCTGTCCCCAGAGGAAGAATTAATGGAAGAAGTGAGTACCATGTATGACTTTGTGGGGTAAATAAGGGCACTAGGTAGAAAGACCCCAGAGACAGTGCAAAGGAGAATGTGTCCCTGCCAATGTACTTACTATCACAGATGCCAGAGCCCTAAGCCCCAATATTGCCCCTCTAGGACCTACTAGCCCACTTGAAATTTGCCTCTTTGTGTCTTGATGTTTGAGATCCTCCCCCTAGGAAGGTGGTGCCTGGGCGCCTACAGGTCAACTTAGATGACCATTTTCCAAATAAGTGTATATTCTGGGACAGGTTTTCCTGTTCCCTGGCTTCAGTGGGGGCTGGCATTTCTGACAGACAAAGATGTAATGTTGTTGTTAATGGCCCATTATAAAGATGTAATGTTGTTAATAATAATCATGAAGGCCAAGGTCAATGAACCATGCTTTGATAGGAGCATTCACAGTGTGGTACTTGAGAATTAGAAGTGCCTTTGAAACAGGCATTATCTCCCACTTGGCTTGGGGATTATCAGTTACTTTTATTTTTCAGAGTGCAGACCTTTGGGACTTGAAACTTTGGTCTGAATTTGTCCCTAAGTCATTGCAGGGCTCCAGAACATGGTAACTACAGAACTATGTGGGATCCAGTCAGTGTCCAAGACTCCATCCAAGTTTTGCTAGATTCTAGCAGCTAGAGTGTAGAAGCTGGCTAGGGTTGTGAGCCTGTTGCTAGGATTGTTCTTGGCATACCGGTGTGTCCAGTGAGAGCCTGCTAGCAGCGCCTTTGGAGAGGAGTGTTGAGTTGTTTTCAGTGGACTACAGTTTTCCTACATGTTGCCTGTGTTTCTCCAATGTTGCTCCCAAGGATCAATAGATAGATTATTTAGTTCTTTGTCCCATTAATTCCCACTCTTGGGAGTAGGGGGAAAATCTCTAATTATCTGCAATCTGGTGTTATGAGGCATTAGAGTAAAAACAGTCATCAAAGCATCTTGTTTGCCCATTAGGTTGGAATGCAGTAATTCTAAAACCCAGGACATTGTTTTGGGTATTTACAGCATATCTTCTGCGGGTTGCTGATGGTGGCTAGCTCTGTTCATATCCTTTGGAAAGCCTCATTCTCTGTTCTTTAGATAGCAGACCTTTATGGACTTAGAATTTATATTTTTGATTATTGACTAGTTCTATCACTATGGTTTCATCTAAGAAAATTAAAAGTTATCGTTTACTATTAATTATGGTCCCGGCACTTGTGTCAACGGCGAACTTTCCCCACGCAGATTAGTTCATTTCTCAACTGTAAAATCATTTTGTTGTCACTATTGTTTTGGTTTTGAGTCAAGGTCTTGCTGTGTAGCCTAGAAATCATGATCTTTCTACCTCTGCCTCCAGAGTGCTGGGATTACAGGCATGTCCCTTTACACGTAGCTCACAGCCAGCTTTGTGTGTGCGCTGGGGAGGGTTACATATGAATTCATGTGTGTGTGTGCTCAGTGTGTGCTTGTGCATGTGTTCCTGTGTATTGTGAAACCAGAAGTCATAGGTGGGTGTCTTCAGTCACTCCCCACCTTACTCTTTGAGACAGCCGCTCCTACGAAACTCACAGGTTAGTAATTCAGCCAGACTAGCTGACAAGCAGGCCCCAGCAGATCCTCCTGTGCTTGCCTGCTCCCCATCACTGCGAGTTGGGATCGCTGGTGCTTATTGGCACTCCAGCTGTTATGTTGGTGTTAGGGATCTGAACTGAGACCCTCACACTTGACAAGTACTTTACCAACGGCTTGTCACCTCACGATCGGCTTTTCGACACTCTTGGTGTTAAGATATGCCTAGCCATTGCAGGAGATGGGTGAAGCAGACTGGCGTGGAATACTGTCTTCCAGGCAAAATGTGACTGTTGCTGTCTTAATCAGAGCAGCTGTTACTGCCCACCCACAACCCTCACCTGAGATCCTAGCCACTTCTTTTACATAATTCAGATGGTCTTCGGTGGTCCTAGAATGTATAGGAGGTGGAAGGTTGGCTGAAGAGAGGCAAAGATTCCATCTCTGCAGCTTTGGGAGGTCAGCACCGATGCTGGACCTCTTGGCAATACAGCTATTTTAGGGTTACTCTGTGCTCCTGTAAGGCCTGGTAAGCTCACTGGATCACTAAACCAGACTCGGTGAAATGGCCTTTGGTCTGTTTTCGGTGCTTTATCTGGGGTGGAAAGAGGCTCATTTGCTTCTCCCCGGGAACAGTAACTGCAACACAGATGATCCATAGAGGTAAGCAGCTCACTAGGCAGCTGCTTCGGGTGCACATCCTTCCTGGGAAGAGATGGATGGAATGACTCCTCCAGCATTGTGTGGCACATGCCTGGGAGTGACCAGGGAGTGAGCCCTGTGGGTTGCTCTGCCGAACACTTAAGCTAGCCATTGCATTATGCTTTTTGGCTGCAATGGCTTCTAAGTGAAGGCTCTGCCATGTAGGTAAAAGGATACCCGCCCCAACCCATCAGTGAGAGGAGGGAGTGGTTAAATTCCCTAAGCCTACCTGTTCTCTGTAAAATATCAAGTCAGTGATTTTTAAATCCAAAGTTCCTAGGCTTAAGGTTGTGACCTTGAAAGAAAGAAGCTTTGTTTTGGAAGGAGGTCTATACAAATAACTGTTGTCCTTCAGGCCTGCAGCCTCCGGAAAGCCTCCTGGCCACCAGACTCGTATCCAGCTAGACTCTAGGGCCTTGGATGCCCTTCTCAGAGAGCCTGTGTAACACAAAGCCTGTGAGGTTGAGTAAATGGTGTTTCTGCCCTTAGGAGGCTTGACATCTGTCAAACACAATAACCAATGTTATCATTAGACCTGATAGTCACTCGAGTGTTTTACATGTATTATGAACTCATTTAATCCCAAATAATAATAGTGCTAACTAAGCACAGAAGCCAGACTGTTTCTAAGTGCTTATGAGTCCACTCTTCAGCTGTAGGTATTTTCATTAGCCCTAATTTAAGAAGGGAAAGTGGGGACCACAGCCACAGAGACATTAAATAACATCCCAGGGGCACAAGACTTCTAGATAAAAGAGCAGGGATTCCAAAGCTTGACATTTGGACCTTCTCATTACAAAAGTTAGAACTGCCTTGTAGCCTATGACACACTGACTGCAGGTCCTTGCGGGTGTGCTGCAGGCACTTTGATTTCTAAGGAATTTTTAGATGGTGCCAAGGCCCAGTGCTGTGGTCCATGGAGAGAGAATAGTGAGCAAGGTGAAGAGTCTCATTGCTCATGTAAGTGGCATGATTTAAGAATGGCAGCACCACCAACAGCAGTACTGGCATCTGGGATGGCATTATTTCCCTGGCATTTATCAAGTGCTTGGTCAGAACTGGGCACTGCTGGCCAATCACATTACCATTGTAACTTGTCGTGGACCCTCCTTCAACCAGCACAGCCCACATGTAAGGTGGACATTACTGTGAAACTCGTTTGCTGCTAAGGAAAGTAGGCCACAGGGAGTTGCAAACTTACCTAAATGGCAAATCAAGAATTCCTACTACACCCACTGCGGTTCACAGCCCAGGTGCTTAGCCACCAAGAGTGAACAGCTGAAGGGATTCAGAGGCCCGCCTGTGGGGCAGCAAGTTCCTTAGCTGAGCCCTGCACAAGGAGGGGGCTGGAAAGAGTTTCCTAAATGGGATAGGTCTATGCACGGCCCAGAGGCTTAAAGGTGTAGTGGATGACTAACATGGAAACCTCCCTGTAAACGGCGTGGGCAAGAGAAGAGGGATGTCATGCCTAGAAGAGCGGACTGGGTTGTTGTGCTCTTGACTGACTGTTCAGGGGCCTGCGCAGCTCCGTGGGGCATCTTCCTGGGGTTCAAGAGTGCAGAGTCATCTGCCCTGTGTGGTGAGAGGGCTCGGCGTACGTCCCGACGGAGTTGACTGTGAGGTTAGCCACCCTTTTAGCAGTGAGTCATGTCTGCCAGGGCAAGGTGTATGTAAACAGCCACATCAAAAACAGGCCCTCCTAGCACCCATCCCTGCTCACATTCTGCCGCTCTCAGAGGTGCCTACTGTGGCACCCGCATGCTAGTATCCTTGGAGCTGCCAGCCTGTTTTATTTCCGGGATTGCCTGGCAGCCCCTGAAGGAGGAAAGTGTGAATTTTTATCTCCCATTTACCAGACTTTCATTACTGTGTGCTTACAGACAGAGTGTTAGCGTATAAAATGTTAAACATCACTGGGCTGCAAGAGGCTCCCATTGTCTTACCTCCGCTGCTGGGGGAACCTCACTAGCCTTGCTGTAGTGGTTCTGTCAATGTAATATGACATGAAACATTTCTCTGTAATGACGGACATTGAATATGAGTGACAGGAACTCTGACCGCAAGCAATGGGTTCAATTACCAGAGATGGGAGGTTACCTACGATAAAACCAAAGGGCCCAACTGTGCTTGTTTTTGAACTCTTGACTCCCCAATCCCAAGCAGCAAAGACAAACGGCTGATTAACCATCCCTAGCCTTCTTTTTCAGTGACAAGCTTGTTTAGATTCCCTGTCTGGAAATATATTACATGCACGCGCACAGACACACATGCACGCGCACGCACACACACAGAAATGCTGTGTTTCTTAAGGTAATATGATCGGAGCAGAGGGGGCTGCTGCTTGGGTTTCATCATTATCAGAGACATTGCAATTTTAGGTCTGGCTGGGCATTTATCAGCTTTACCTGGAATCTGTTCTAAAGTCCACTTTTGCTTCTAATTCACTCAGCATCTGTTGGGGCCTGCCCGGGGAATTCAGTTCTCATGACCAACGTTGGTAGTGCTTACTGAGACTGGTGGATGCATGCCACACCCTTGGCAATATTGGTAAGGCTCTTGCCCTATGTTCTTAGGGGAATGGGCAATGTGGAGCAAGACACCCCACAAGGAATCCTCAGCTGTAACAGGGAGGCTGGGGGTACTCAGTATTGTTCTGTCGGAACTCGTCAGAAGTGTATTGAAGATATGATACCTCCTACCCTCCCAAAGTACCCGAGTCACTGGCCATTATTTAATGTGCCTTGTCCTCTGATCTCTATGACGTTGTATCTGTTGAGGTAGAGAAGGTGATCTTAGGCTTTCCATAGTGCTATATACGCTGAATTGAGAGCTTAGTGAGGCCCCTGAGCCTCCGTTCTTACAGGACGTAGCCTAGAGACCCTGTCCTTCCCAGTATTTCTGCATTTGCCTTACAGTCAGAGCTAAGAGCGAAGGACCCAGAATGGGGAATTCAGGTCTGGCTAATGGGGTAAGTATTCTGTTCACCTTCAAGTCAGTACTTTTGGACAGATGGTAACCCCAGCCATAATATTACTTGAATTTCTTCCTGAGGACCAGATATGGCGAGATGCTGTTGATGCAGGGAATCTAGAGACCCATGTCTCTAGAATCCATGGACTTTTCCCATTTCTACTATGAATGACTAAGCAGACTATAAATAACCCTTAATAGTCTGATTTACTTAGCAGCAAATCTGAGAAGGTTGAGCCTGTATCTCCAGATGTGGATCCAGATGTGTTCTTGGTGCACCCTCACCTTTTACTAAGGGCCAGTCTGTACCTGGGAAACTCCCAAGATGCTGCACAACATGTGTTCTGATACTTTCTCTCCCGGGATAGGCATTTCTACTTGGAATACTCATAGTAGTGTTAGACCATCTATGGTGGAGGACTTGCACTGTACTTTGGAGTCCATGTAGTTTGTGGGATCTCAAATACATTGAATCTAGAGAGGTATAGACTGTTCCTCATAGGTATGCACTTGGTTTAAATAAGCTGCCTTGAAAACTCAAATCTGCTGAAAGTGAATTGCTGTAATTTCCAAGGAATGAGAAAAGCATGAGAAATGTATATTTTCTTTCCCTGCCGAGAAAATGAAAGAAGCATTAGTCTTTCACTTATAAATGAGATGTGTAGAGTATCAAATATTGAATATGTTTTGAAATCCTAGTAGGCTTATTTTCTCACCTTCAAATCCAATAGGAGTAACTGGCATTCCCATTAAAAGGGAGACTAATCGTTGTTGTATTTCTCTGAAATTACCAAAGGTTATAACAGTTTGAGATATTTTGAAAGCTGTTCCCAGGCTGACATTGTCTTGCTCCCAGAGGTCTTTCTGAAGCTTTCACTCTTGTCTTTTGCTGTGTTAAGTATCCTAATGCATCATACTAACACAAGGGAGAGTTGCCGTGTAACATGGGTATTCATGCTCATGGGCTACGTTTCCATATTCCTGTCTGTGTATCTCAGGCCTGGATGGTTCATTCTTCCAGTTCTGCCTTGACCTACTGTCTTATATATTTTGAGTTGCTCTTTGGGACCCGGATTGTTTGACTTATCCTTTATTTATTGCTTAGAGAACATAGCGGAACCCTTGCCATTTAACCCCACGTAAGCACTTGTCTGGAAACGGATTATCTTAGCAGTATTCCTAGGCATGGTGACCACACCTTTTATCCCAGCACTCTAGAAGGAGGGTGGGTCGGAGGCCAGCCTGGTCCACCCAGCTAGGGCTATATTGTGAGACTGTCTGTAAATAAATACATAAATAAACAATCAGAACTTTGAAACTCATTAAGAGGGGGCAATAGAAATTAATGACTTTTAAATTCTCAATAAACAAAGTTAAAGGAAAGCGAAAACTCTCCTTGGTTCTGGGAACTCAAACACCTATGTGCGTGATGGTTAAGGTAAAAGATCCTGAAAACAGCAAATAATAGAGCGAGAAGAGAAAGTCACCAAGGGGAAAGACTCTCAAAAGCTCCAAGTGGCCCTTGTTTCTCTTTTCTCCTATTTGCCAAGGGGCCGTTGGCCTGGGCCAGGTGCACATTTGTGACATTTTGTCTCATTTACTCATTCATTGATATGGAAACTGGACCTTTGAAAGCCAAAGAATGATTCTCATTAACGGTTGTTTTAAAAAAGTTAAAAAGATGTGGATGCTGAGACTGGAGCCCTAGCATTGCTTTTCAAGCTAAGTCACTAGCTGCCGATGGTTAGAACTTTGGATCCCTGTTCAGTTAGTCACTGTTACATTGGGAAGTAGAGTTTTCAGAGACAGAATTAGTGTAGATAGCTAAAATTCCTTATTGCCCCTAGTGATGATGCTGGCTTCGTTTCTGGACTTTTGGTCCCTGTTGTGAATGTAAAATGTGTCAGAATATAAAGTGACTTGTATTTCTGCACACTTGAATTTTAAACAAGTTTTCCAAAGGATAGATTATTCAGAATTAGTTGAGCAGACTTACTTCTTGCCATATGGATCATAATAGGTCTCCAAACCTGCACACTTGTTAAAGAGGAAATCGTTTAGGCCTCTTGAGTTATACAACTTGTTACAAGTGTTTTGTTTTAATGGAAAAAAACAGCCTCAGACAATATGTAAATACATGTGTGAATATGGAGGAAAATGCTTTATTTACAAAACAGGTGACAAGATTTCGCCCTTGGGCCATAGTTTAGCAAATGCTTCCAGCCCCACCCAGGCCAATGCCATAAGAAGGGTGCTGCTAAGGGATACAGACCACAAAGACGCTTGTTCCTCTTCTTCCAGTTATTGCTTGTTTGTGTCCATTGCCAGAGAGAGAAATGCCCGCTCAGCACAATGTAAAACCTGATTCTCTGCTAGCCGTTTAAAGGCTTTGCTGCTGCTGCTGCTGCTGCTGCTGCTGCTGCTGCTGCTGCTGCTGCTGCTGCTGCTGCTGCTGCTTCTTCTTCTTCTTCTTCTTCTTCTTCTTCTTCTTCTTCTTCTTCTTCTTCTTCTTCTTC
>NW_004949152.1:1646317-1659863 GCF_000317375.1 Microtus ochrogaster | reverse complement strand
TCCTCCTCCTCCTCCTCCTCCTCCTCCTTTTAAATAATCTCTTCCTTAAGCCTACGTTAACTGTGTCCAGGTTCTTTCTGTTAAATATCTTCGTTGCCTTCCCAGACTTCAAATTGTGGTGATTCATCCCCAAAGGATGATTTGTATCAATTCCCAAGATGCAGTTTGAATGTGTTCTGCCTCTGTAATGGAAACAGGATGCCAAATCTTTATTATTTAAGTTCCATAGAAGATAATGACTCATTGGATTGGCCCTTACTCAGCACTGTTAAGGTATACTGAACCCTTTGTTTTCTATTCTTCCAGCTTTCTATCGCCTCAAAGGATAAAATAGGATGAAGATTTCATTTAGAACTACAGATAAGGCATTAGATTTGATTTTTGAGGTAAACTTGGATACATTCAAGATATATTGTAATGAGGCTTTCCCCTTTCCTTCCCCACTAAGCATTTTCTAACAGAGAACTATAAACAATCCCCAAATGAAGTTATGAGTGCGGGAATCACTTCCCTGACACTGTAGGTAATGGTTTCCTTGTTTCTCCTCTTTATAGAACACTGGGTGGAATCACTTCCTGACACTATAGGTAACAGTTTTCTTCTGTTGCTGCAGTGCGGCCCCTCTTCTATAGAACACGGGGTGATGAGATGTAGTGGCATCATCAGAGGGGATTGGTAAAGGGTCTGGTGGCGACGGTGCTGGTGATTGACTGGGCAGCAGGCTTAGTGGTCAGCTTTTCCATTTAACACCTACTAAAGGCATCCTCAGGATCCTCACTGTGCCCACCCAAGGACCACTGTGTCAAAGCGACAGGGACGAGAGCAGAAATTGCATCCTCAAACCACAGCTTCTTGTTGCCTGCCCATACCTGTGGATCCCCAGTCTTACCATCCCTAAAGATGCTGTGTTCTCTTGATGAAGCAATATTGTGCCAGCGGAGTACTTATTTGCCTTCATTTTGTCTGCTCTTTTTTCTGCAACAACATAGGACCATGCTGAAGGTAGGAGTTTCACAATTCTAAACAGAAGGATGCTAACCTCACACTGTGCAGCTCCTTTGAAGCACGGTGAGGATGTGTTCTTAAGAACTTGGCTGGTTGAGTCGCTTTACTGCCTTCACGGACCTTCCTCCACTGTTAGTGAAATGTAGGACCACCCATTTTGCCTGGTACAAAATGCCAGGGCACTGTTCCCACTGTGTAGAGTAAGCGGCACCCCAGAAACACCATTTCAGATACTAACGTCAGTAAGGAAAGTTCCAGGCAAATAGGTTTGTGGCGTCTGGTTTGGAGCTCAGGTGGAAAGTGCCACTTTCTCAGACCACAGCATTTTAGTGCCCAGTCCAGAGCTCTCTCTGTTAGGCCACTCTCGGGTGCTTCTGGGGGTCTTGCTTTCAGTTGTTCTGCAAAGGACCGCCTTCCAAAGCTCCCAAAAGATGTGCTATTTGCCTGTATATAGAATTAGATCAAGCCAAAGATAGTTGCTAAATTTGGCAACCATCTTTGTTGTCATATCCATGTGACACAATCACGGAAAGGAAGAAACTTAATTTTATGTAGATTATATGGGATATGAGTTAAGGCTGTAGCATTTTCTGCCATGTCAAATGAGCTAAAGCCTTCCCCAAAAGCCAGCCAGGAAAACATATGATACCATTTGCACTGGCAGAAAGTTTCATGCTGTTCTTCTGTAATTATAATGGCCTGATCCATGTGGGTGGTTACTTCTTAGTTAACAATCATTAATCCACTGAACTTTAGTATCAGCAGCCCATCTTGAGCAGCAGTGTTTGGCTGGATGAGTAGGGCTGTGACTTCATCGTACAAGGACAGCTTTGTTAAAATTCTGCTGCCTGGTGCCTGAGGATTCTGGGAAGGGGTTTTTCTCTCTCTTGCTCCCTTTCTGCACCGTGGGGATGAATTGCCTCTCTCTTCTATCCCCCAGGTTACTATTTGGGCTCTCCCTTGATCTCCTGCTTGTCCCTTTATTTCCCCTACGTTGTGCAAGTTTCTTTCTGTGTGACCAGAAATCTGTTTAGCAGACCATATTGTGAGTGAAGGGCCAGCGTTTGTTGCCTGGTTTTGGCAATGCTGGGCAGTCAGCTGGGATGTAATTAAGACTCTGAGAACAGGCTGTCTTCTCCACGGGAAGGGCGTGTTAGATGGTACTGGGATTTGGGGCTGTCAGTTTGGCCAAGGCTGGAGATGGAAAGCTAGGGACAGAGATTCTTCCTTTCATTTATACCCTTTATGTACAGTGTGTGCACTTGGCGAAGCTTACATATAACCTGGAAGCTGGAGTGTACGAGCCAGCTCAGTGAAATTAGCATATGTTACATGTATATTTTAGCAATATTTTAAAGCAAATGCATATTTCCAAAGTGAATTATGCATGGATGACAGCAATAGGGCTGTGTTGCACTGGGTGTCAAATCCCACAACTTTTTGTCGAGACTGTGGATTTTACACTAAAAAGGCAGAAAGACTAAACGAAGTAAAACAGTTTTAATTTTTAACAGTTTGGTTTGGCCCAAGGAGCCAGACTGTGGCAGATATAACTGACATTTGAATAATTGGATTAATTTAGAGATGAGCAAAGCCAGTTTGGATTGTTGTGCTTGTGTGCATGTTTTCTTTCTTTTCTTTTTAATCTGCAGAAATGTAGCTGTGTAGGTTAAATATGCACTTTATGTGATGCCAAGTTGAGCCTGAAGAACTGCTGCAAACTTTATGAAGTTACCGTTGTACTAATTTGGTTTAATACGTACAAATGTGTGCATTCACACAGTAGTCTATATTCTTCATACATTAAAAAGAAATTCACCGTGTACTCTCAAAGTGCAACCCTTAACATATGTCCATGCATACTGCATACTTAAGCATGTTATATGTGTACCTGGGAACTTACTAAATCCAGTTCAAGAACAGCACACACTTCACAGGCTGTGTTTTTAAAAAAAAGGTGCAGGTGTCTGCTCCTTCCCAGAACAGATGACACATCTCACCATGGCATTGTTGAGCCTGCTTCCTCCTGATGCAGGTGGCACATCTCACCGTGACATTGGTGAGCCTGCTCCTTCCCACATCTGCATGCTGCAGTGCAGCCCAAGAAAGACCCAATTTGCTCTATGGGGTATCAGTAGCCAAATTCCACACAGTTAAGTCTTCAGCTCTAAATTCTGTCAGGGTTACAGGACTTTGTAACTCCTTGTGTAGAACAGTCCCAACGGCCTGCAACCAAGTGCAGTGCTGTCATAATCCCCACTCCGCAGATGCTGCTAATGAGATCTGCCATCTAAAAGCAGCGGACTAAGGCGAGAACTCTTAGCCAGTCTCGAATCATGGCTTCAGGCCGGCTCTCAGAGCCTTCCCCAGCAGGACATTAACAGACATTAACACTCGGACAAGAAGTGTTGATGTATGGTTTATAATGTTAGCACCCAGTTAGGCAGGTATAACACACACACTAAGAATCTCGTAGCAACAAGGTGTGGGTGTTCAGTCAGTCTAGTGAGACCATAGAAGAGATATTCCCCTTGACCAAATCCTGCCCTCTTACCAAGCAGATCCAGTACTCAGCTGGTGGCAATGCCCTGGCTGGATGTTTCCAATATTAGCATAAGAGAGTCTGCAAGTTTTCTTCCACTGTGTCATTCTGGGTCATGAAGCCCAAAGTGCTAGTATTTCCCACTAAAACTCTGTTTTATCTGGTGTCATGTGGGCCGGGCAGAGAGGAAGCTTGCGCAGTCCTTACTTCCATGCTGTGAGGCAGAAGGTACGACCCTCCTCTCTGATTCCCCTGGCTCTTCTCCAAGGGTTTTTCAGAACAGTGCCGAGATACTTTCAGGTTTACTTTGTAAATGGGACACTGAAGCCTTCCTGTCTCCTGACTGGTTCTCCCAAAGCCTCTTCAAATCATGTGTTTTTCTGGGGCAGCCTCAAATGTCCCAGGGGAGAAGCTGCCATCTGTCCTTTATATTAACAGAATCTTCTGTACTGTCTGCCTGATGTGCTTGTCCCGGAGATAGATGTTGTTAATTAAAGGACAGCATTTGTCCTTTATCTGAAATAAATCTCTCTTGCCGGAAGAACTGTTCTCTGAACCTCAGGAAGCAGGTAAGGGCATTCTACCCAGTGTCCTGGCTTTACTGAGGTCCTGGGTCCTGCTTCCGTCTCTGAGTACTCATTGCGTTAGACTAGTAGATTAGGAGCACATTTGTTTTTTGACATTTCTATAAGTCTTTTTGCTTGTTTTCTTTTAGTTTATTACCCAAAATTATGGCCTTTTATGGAAACTTACATAAACGAATATAACACATACCGGTAACTGACTCCTGTGTGTTTGTGTCTGCGTCTGAGTATCTGAGTGTGTGTGTGTGTGTGTGTGTGTGTGTGTGTGTGTGTGTGTGTGTGTGTGTGACAGGGGGTGGGGCAGTGTTTGGTTCCCAGGCATTCTCCCCCACACTGTATCTCTCTACTGTAGTTCCGAGAGCACCTTTGTGGAGTCTCTCTTTATATTCTACCTTCTGCCCCTAAGCAGAGAAAACTACAAATGTCTGTGCCCAGCAAATAACCAGGGCTCTCTCCGACCTGAGCTAGAATTCATAGAGGAAGAAAGCATCTTCCTCAGCCTGCCTGATCCCTATCTCCAGAAACAAAGAAAGCGATTGTGTGGGGAAGCAGCCAGGGGAACAAGTCTGTGAGTGATCGCCACCTAAAAACGTGTTCCCCTCTGCTATTCTATTAGGCCTGGGGATTTCCAGGGTCCAGCTTTGTGGAAACCGGAAGACAGTGTCTGCTGACTGAGGAATGAGGGAACAGGTGGCCCAGCTGTCCTTAGGTTGGTAGGAAGGACCTTACTTAGCATTGCCTGCGCCATAGAGGACAGCAGTGGATTGGTTCGCCCTTACTTTTTTGGTGACTTATGGTGGTTACACTCACCCTGCTCTGAGGCAGTGGTGGCAGAAACAACCTAAGGGAGGAATGGGTGGGGTGCTTTTGTCTCACAGTCTCAGAAGGGTTCCGTTCTTGCTGGGCAGGCATGGCACTGGAGTGTTGAGATGGTGACTTGCTCACATGTCGAGATGGTGACTTGCTCACACGTCCAGGAAGCAGAGAGAGCAAGCTGTGAAACCAGGGATATAGAACCTTTGAAGATCCACCCCAGGGGCCTACTTTTGCTATCCAGGCCCCACCTCTTGATGGCACCACAGCCTTCAGAATGGCGCCCCAAGCTTAGGACCTCCAAGCATGAGTTGGCGGAAGACATTTCGGATTGAAACCATGACACAGTTAACACTAAAACTGAAGCTCAAGTTTAATATGCAGTGAGTTGTGTTTAAAGGACTACTCAAAATCTGTATGGTGTTTGTTAGTTTATAACAAAGACTAAAGTTGGCAAGTGACATAGAAGAAGAGCATAGAGTAGGAACTGTGTTAGCCATGGTAAGTGGCTAAGTCCTTCCCCTTCCTGGAGGCAGACTGCCTCACTGCAGGCAGTTGCTGCCTTGTGGGGTGTGGGCCCAGGGCTGCAGGCCCTCACATTTTACAGTAAGTGCCATGGACATGAGCTGGAAGTATTGACAGATGATCCCATATTTTAAAATGACGCTGGTTAGGTAAAATTCATGTGAAGTGGGATATCCATGCTAGGCCGCTACTTCATTTATGCTGATAGAGGCAGTGCAGTGACGCTTTCTCGGGACATGCTAAATCACAGTGATGCCAAGGACATGCTAAGTCACAGTGATGCTAAGGACATGCTAAGTCACAGTGACGCTGTCTCGGGACCTGCTAAGTCACAAAATGTAAAGGAATTCTGGAAGAGAAAATTTTTGTAAAGGAAAATTGATAACAAACAATACATTGGACTTTCTGTTTTTGTTTTTAATTTATTTTCGAGACAGGGTTACTCCGTAGCTTTTGGTTCCTGTCCTGGAACTAGCTCTTGTAGACCAGGCTGGCCTCGAACTCACAGAGATTACATTGGACTTTCTTATGTTGGGTCTTTGATTACTGTGCTTTCTGTTTTTATTTTATTTTTATTTTGAGACAGGGTCTCTCTAGTATGTAGCTCTGGCTGTCTTGGAACTTGCTGTATAGACTAGGCTCTCCTCAGACTCACAGAGACCCACTTCCCTCTGCCTGCCAAGTGCCGCTGGGATTACAGGTGAGTGCCTCCGTGCCCCACCTGAGCACTGTGCAGTTTTAAAGTGCTATAGGTACCTCTGGTTTTCCACAGACCTCTAGAGCATGTTCTTTATGGGGTTATCATGGCTACAGGATGCTCCGGCCAGGGAATGAATCACTTCCTTACTGCTGGCACCGAAGCCCTTCTTCTTTTGACGCCACTGTAAAGCAATGTCGCGTTAGGTCTTTGCTCATGGCCTGCTTTTCCTTAGTTTGGATTCATTCCTTGGAACTGAAAGGGAGAATGACTAAGTGACAAGATATGAATGTCTTTCTAACTTCCTGCATGTATCATCGGGTCGTTTCCAAAAGCGTTGCACCAGTTCACAGTGCAATTAGCCAAGTATGAGCATGGGGTTTTTAAGGCAGCCTCGCTGGCATTTCTGTTTTAGAGATCTCTCCATTAGTAGGCCGAAGTTGGCTTTCACTGTGTCCTAGAGGGCATTTCCATAGATAGCTTGACAGTTTGTGTTTGTTCTTAAAACATCTGTATTTCCCATAGCGGAATTTTTGTTGAGGTTTCCTGATATGTATGTTTGTGTGTATTTCTGTGTGTGCTTATGCTTCTCTGTGTCGGTATGCATGTGTGTATATATAGGCGCATGCACATGTGTGCACATGCATGTGTGTTTCTATATGGTCTCTCTGCTAACAGCTAGTAGGTGATTTAGGAAGGCCTCCCGATGGGGCCTCCTCCAGAGTCCTCAGTCGCAGTGCTGCTGCAGCTGATAGTTTTAACTACGTTCCCTGGGAAATGGGCCAGGGACCAAGCAGGTCCTACTTCCTGAATAGCCACAGCTCAGGGCTGAGTATGTTTTCTGTGGAGCCAGCTGATGCAGTCGCGGGATGTGTGCTGTTTACAAATCTCACAGATTTGGATGGTAGTTAGCAGTGCTTTTTCCTTTGGAAGCAACTACTTTTCCATGTCTGTTTGCGTCTCTCTATCTCTCCTCTGTGTGGCTCTTGGTGTAACTACAGTTGATATATAATTGAAGTTTCCTGATGCATGGCCTGATGAAAGGGGCACTGAGCCAACAATGTGGTGATGAGGAGTTCTATTATTGGCTTTGCCCTTTGTTTGATAGCGCAATAACAATAGCGGAAACCTAGGCAGTGCTGAAGTGCATTCTTCATACGATCTAGCTTTTGCTTGCTCTCACTCTCTTTGTAAAACAGTCTCACGTGGGTAGCCCAGGTGGCCTAGGACTCAGTATCCCTGTTGCTGGCCCTGAGTCCACAATCTAAGAGATGGGAGTACAGGTGTATGCTACCAAGCCTGCTTTCTTCCTGTCTCCAATCTTTACGATCATCTATGAATAAACAAATACTGTTTCTCATTTAGAAGAGGAAGGTAAAACTGAGAAGGGAGGACTCTAACCGTGGTGAGAAAGTTTTGGGGGGTTCCCAGAGGCTGTGCATGCAAACTACTCATGTAGCCAATCCTGTGTGTGGGCCAGCTGTCACCTTCAGCCAGTTTTCTTAGGAAGTGCGAACTTTGGAAAGAGGAGGTGTCCTCATGAGTGTTCACAAGGAGCAGAGGGAAACACCCCCCACCCCCAGGTAGAGCCCTTGTGCCTGCCACCTTAAAGCCAGGTGGAGGTGGAGCTGGTAATGTGACTCCGATTGTATGTGGTCCCTTAAAATTTAGAAAGGGGGATGAATTTTGTTTCTGTCTTTCCTCTTGCTCTTCCTCAGGTAGGGACTTAATTAAGGATGGTGGCTAATGGACGCATTGAGTTAGCTCCTCCCAAACCTGCAAAACTTCCTGCTTTAATTCAAACTTAAGTCCACCCAAAGTAACGTTAGAAAAATAAGGTTCACCTTCCATACAGCACCTAGCCTGCTAAGCAAGAACCAAGAGGCATAGACAGAAAGCAGGTGGCCTGGCATGGAGAATGCAGGCTATTTTTGCTGCCGGGCTCTTGCCATTTCAGAGTTCAGCAGTGGCAAGACAGCTCAGCAGGACGCTGACCCCAGGTGCTCTTCTTTCAGTGGCAGTGGAGTGTTGGCACCTTGGCTGCTGGGAATGAACTCGATCAAATCTGGGCATACTTGTACTCCCAGAAGCAGCTGCCTACACTCAGCCCCACTTAGTTGCTACTTCCAGAGTCGTCGGGAGGGATGTAACAGTCGTGATTGGTCACCGCCCTGCATGCCTCTTTAAGGCCTCCAGCGGTGACGTCTTGGTATCCTCTCCGGCAGCTGTGCATATTCATGTGCATCTTTCTCTGGTTAAGTAATATCTCAGCTTTGAGCATCCTCAGAATAAAGCCTTGTAGGTAAATACGGATGCTGTTTCTAGCCCCATCTCTCCCAAGGGTCAGTTTTACTGCTTGTAATGGGAAGGCTCTGACCAAGATCAGAGCTTCAACTTCAAATGCTGATGACTTAGAGAAAATGAGGGAGATGGGGACAGGCTGGAAGAGGATTGGTGCCCAGAAAGAGCCTGGAGGACTTCACAGTGAGTGGAATGCATCTCCTGATTGGGTGACATTCCAAATGAACCTTTCACACTTAGGTAATTTACTTTATCCAGAGTAAACGCAGAGCCACTGGAGTGGACCAGGCAGTAAGTTGCAGAGCGCTATGACTTACGTGAAGGGTGAAGATGAGTTCTTGGCACTGACTCTCTCTAGACTGTGGGTGAGTGCTTCTCCATTGTCAAGAGATGCTAGAAATTTAAATATGTGTGTAAATCACATATATAATATGCATATAAGATATGTAGACTTTGGGTGTTATTTGGTCAGCTAGAACCCCGGTTTGTCACCTCTAAAGCAAGGGCTTCTTCACCTGACACTGACATTGTTTCAGCCCCTTCTTTCTTTGAGACCTTAGCCAGCACAGTCGGGCTTCCTACACCTCCGCTGTTGTCACCCGTCGGGTGCTGAAGAAGCATAACTAATCCTACAGGGGTCTGCTAAGGAGCACATGAGATAGCCTGTAGAAAACCACTCTCAACATGAATAATGTATCAACCAGGTCACTGTTGCCTCGACAGCTATTAAAAGGGATTCTTTGAATTCTTAACTTGGTATTCTGCAAAATCAAGGTGCTCTACTTTTTAAAGATAGCTTAAGAAAGCCATCAAGAATTCTCCGTAATAGGGTCAGCGAGATAACTCCATGGATTAAGACATTCTCTGCCAAGCCTGACAACCTGAGGTCAATTCCCAGGACTCACACCGTGAAACGAGAGGGAATCCACTCCTGCAAGTTGTCCTTGGGACCACTGCTCAGTTGTGATGCACACAAGAGTGGACAGATACACACCCGCTGTGGGAGGAGGGAAGAAGAGGGTGTGTGTGTGTGTTTGTGTGTGTGTGTGTGTGTAAATACCTTTTTTGAAGAATTCACTGTGGATCAACTTCTGGCCTGCACAGATTATGCAGCCTTCGCGTGATCTGTTGAGAGGGAGGAGAGAAGCATTTGATTTGTATGGCTGCTCCTAGAAATCACAACTCCAGCAGTGGCTGAAGTCCAGGGTGGCACTAGAATATAAGGAAATGAAGTTGATGCTGTATTAAAATTGTCTTGTCGTTTGGACTCACTGCCAGGCAGTCAGGATGCCCCAGCCTTGTCACTGACATTTTGTGAACAAGCAGCCTGTATTGGGTGGTGATAAATGGATTTTCTTAAATGTCACTCCGCACTGTTTTGGAGTTGCAGGGAGAGTTTTGATATTGAGTTGTTGGTTAGGATATTCCATCCCAATCCTTCATGATGAAATAATCTCCTCAAGTTACATCCAGAAATGTCAAAGTTGCTGATGTCTTCGGTCGTCATAGCAGAGTTTCCCTGACGAGTATGCAGAGAGGGGTCTCTAATAATGTCAGCCTATTTATAGACACGCTTCCCAGGAATCAGCTCTCCATGACTTGTTTGTGTATTTACTGCAGAGATTTGTTTTTCTGTGTGTTTTCTGTTTCTAAATTGACTTCAGCTGAGCATGCTGCACTTGAGTTTTTATGTGGAAAACATTGAACAACGGATAAAACCGGAATTCAAAAAGGAGAACTAAAGCCAGGGTAACCTTTTAAAAATACAATTGCACCCCCCTTTTCTTTTTGAGACAATCTCACTGGGTAGTTAGCCTGGAACTCATGACCTCCCGACTTAGCCCTCAAATGCTGTGACTATAAGTGTGTGCCTCTACACTTGGCAAGGTTGACTTGACTTGACTTCTAATCTTTGTCTGAAACATCATAAAGGCGGTCTGTTTAAGACTTGCTACTTACTTAAAGTAATATAGAAAACTTTGCCCAGTGGAGTTCTGTTTGTTTTATCCTAATTTGTATATTATGTCATCTTTAATATTTCTAAATTGTGGAATTCTACATTTAATGAATGTATTGCTGTCATACACTTATTAGTCAGGGTTCCCTAGAAGAACAAAAAAATGAATATATATATATATGACTTAGAGTTTCTATTGCTGTGAAAAAATACCATAACCAAGGCAACTCTTACAAGGGAAAACATTTAATTGGAGCTGACTTACAGTTCAGAGGTTTAGGCCATTATCATCATGGTGGATGGCAGATGTGGTGCTGGAGAAGAAGCTGAGAGTTCTTTATCTTGATCTGCAGCAGAATACAGAAGGAGTCTGTGTTCCACACTGGGCATAGCTTTAGAATAGGAAACCTCAAAGCCCACTCTAACAGTGACACACTTCAGCCAATAAGGCTACACCCCATGCCCTATGGGGGCCATTTTCTTCCACCCACTACAGTATGCGTATGTGTATATGTACACACCTAAAGGGGAAATAGTACAAAGGCTTGCAGGCTATGGTCCAGCTAGTCCGGCAATGGCTTCCTACCAATAGAAGGTCCAAGAATCCAGTAGTTGTTGAGTTCACAAGGCTGAGTGTCTCGGCTGGTCTTCAGTGTACACCGGCATCCTGAAGAATCAAGCTCTGATGCCAGTGGAGGAATGGACTTGCCAGCAAGGTGAGAGCGAGCAGACAAAGAGAGCAACTTCTTTCTTCTGTGTCCTTTCTACAGGCTGCCAGCAGAGGTGTGCCCAGATCAAAGGTGGATCTTCCCATCTCAAAGATCTGGATTAGAAGTGGGTCTTCCCACTCCGAATGGTTTAATTAAGTAAAAAAATCCCTTTCAGGTGGACTCAGCCGCTTAGGTTTTCATTAATTTCAGATGTAGTCAAGTTGACCACCAAGAACAGCCATTACAACACATCTTTTATATGAACATTTAGTCCTGTGGATTATATGGGAAAACATATTAGTAGATTTTAAAGCATGGCTGAGATTTTAATTGTTGTACACTCTAAATATTAGCTTTCTTCCCAAAGATAAGATCGTTCCAGGTGTCTATATGAAAAAACACTGTTTCTGCACAGTGACCTGCTCCAGTAGCTCTGACATCATCTTCCTGACTTTACAGCCCCTAGAAAAGACACAGCTGAGATGCAGCCTGGAGGAAGAGTGCGTGCCTGGTATGTTGTGTTGCCTGGGTTCGATCCCTAATACTGTTTTTTTTTTTTTTTTAAAAAAATGCTATTCCTAAGAAATCAAAGCAATACGGAATACTTACTAGATTGGACCATGTGAGCTGGTGCCCAGGTGTTTTGTCAGCATGAGTCGTAGGCAGCCTCCTCCTGTCTTCATTCTCTGCTCTGGGCTGACCACAGAAGCAAGGACCCACCCCTGCTCTCCTGGGCCGAGCATGATGCTTTCCATTGACCAGCTTGCTGAGTCCTCTTCTCTGTGTCTGTCATGTGTTTGAAGATGTTTCTTTATGGACATATGGAAAATAAGCAGCCTTTTCTTTCCTGAGCAATATTCTATTTTCATAGCTTTCTTTCTTTGTCTGCTCTTTCTTTTGCTCTTTCTCTTCTGTTTTATTTTATTTTTTATTTTTTTAAAGACAAGGTTTCCCTGTAGCTTTGGAGCCTGTCCTGGAACTAACTTGTAGACCAGGCTGGCCCCGAACTCAGAGATGTGCCTGCCTCAGCCTCCCAAGTGCTGGGATTAAAGGTATGCACCACCACCTCCCGGATGCTCTTCCTCTTCTTTTTAAAATACAGATTTCTGCTTGCAAGAGGTTAATATCTAGAATATATAAAGAGCTATAAAAATTAAACAATAAAAATAGAAAACTGACAGTCAAATCAATGGGCTCATCAAATGGACAAACAGTTCTCAAAAGGAGAAACACAAGCACCTTTACTAAGTGAAGGCATTCTGACTCTCTACCGTGTATTGCGTTTAATTTCCTTACTTAGGAGGAGGGAGCTGCTGAATGATACTGGTGAACCATCCTTGCATTCCTAGATAAAACCTAGTTGATCCTTAACTAATAGAAGCAGGGGCTTGATTGGCTAGTGTTTTGTTTACAGTTTTGCTAATTGTCTGTAGTACTGGGGTGCCCCCTCCACCTAACACTGTTGGCAGGTGCTCTGGCACTAAGCTACCTTCTCAGCCATCTTTCTTTTAGAGGTGTTTGCTGGTGCTCTCTAACCCTAGCTAACAGTTCTTGGCAGAGCTCATCCATTTCTGCCTTTACAGTGACATTGGCCCTTTTGAAGTTTGTCTAGGGCTTGCCTGGCTTTGGCAGTTTAAGGATCAAGGCTTTTGTTTGCAAATTCTCTCTATCTTTGAAGTTCATTTCTGTTTATACTTTTCAGAGCCAAAGTGTATGCTTGCTCTTTCGGTTAATTTTTTTCTGGAATTAGCCATTTTACAACTGGAAACTGTAAAGTTTCCTTTTCCTTCATTCTTTGTGCATTCTGTAGTTAGTCCTGATTTATATCAAATGCCTCCCCTAGCGATCAGGATGGCTTTACAGTGAGGAGCACGGGCCCTGGAGAAGATAGTATTGGGTCATTTCAGACAGGCACGTCAGCAGCCCGTCATTTCAGTCAGTGCTCTCAGGGTAGCACAGCCTCCACTACCAACCCATGGCCGGTTCTGTTTCTCAGGAATAGCAGAGATCAACAGCCAGAAGTCCAGGGCTCTTACGGCACTATCTTGAAGTTCTAGACCAGCCATTTGGGAGGTAATTCTTACTTTCAACAACAGCAATATGTGTGTTGTGCTATAGTATGTGCATGTGCATATGTGTGTGAGACTGTCTGTATGTGCCTGTGTCTGTGTGTGTGTATGTCTGTGTACACATACATGTGTGTGTCTGTGTATGAGTATGTACGCATGCGCATGTGTGTGTCTATGTGTCTCTCTCTGTGCATGCGTGTGTGTCTGTGTGTGTGTCTGTGTGTGTGTGTGTGTGTGTCTGTGTGTATGTGTGTGCATGTGTGTGTCTATGTGTGTGTATGTGTGTATTGTGTGTCTGTGTGTCTGTGTGTGTCTGTGTGTATGTGTGTGCATGTGTGTGTCT